>NC_143014.1:240613558-240721058 GCF_055824585.1 Amblyomma mixtum | reverse complement strand
GACTACATGTGTTCTTAGTGTCTCTTTTGTGCTTGGTAGTGCCCTACCCAAGTATCAAAGATTGCGAGTTTCGTAAAGGTCAAATAGACAAGATCAGGAACCTGTGTATTCAATTAAATTCATTATATATATATATATATATATATATATATATATATATATATATATATATATATATATATATATATATATATGCACAGGGCAGGAAAACTGACCAGATGCAAACCATGGTTCAGACAACTTACTGAGCTGCCAATTGTAAAGAGAGCCGCACGTTTAACCACGTACTCATTGTTCTCGGTAATGTGGCTGTGAGGGAGTGAGTGCATGAAAATCATCAACAACATGTACATACCCACATTCCTCCAACTTGCCGCTGAGGACTTGTTTTGTCGCTTCCAAAGCGCCCTTGCACGGGTCATTGGTTGTCGCGCTCATGATGCCCATGAAGCCTGCAAATCATCCCCCGGCTTGACGTCATTCAGTGTACTGATGAAAGCGCACGAAAACTTAGCGTCGCATTCTAACGTATCCTTGTTTTATCGTTTTTCTTCTCTCGGTCCAGCTTTTAGTTCGAGGTTCCTGGTTTGAGCCTTCTAATATTTTTTATTGTACTGTCACGCTCAGTACGACCGCGTGAATGCGTGCCGGCCTAGGCTCTCTGGTTGCCGCGTTAAGGTGTTTTGGCGGGATAGCTTGTTCTGCAGTATCATAGAACTTACAACGCGACTAGAGACTAAAAAGGAAGAATTCGGGACGGAACACAGCTAGAACTGCGTCCCTTCTCGTGCTGTCTGCGTGGCTCGTTTCGTGCTGAATACGTCAAGTTGGATTGCGGCGGCGACTAGCGCTATGCGATAGCACTTTAAAACCTTGAATACGAACCACTGATTTCGTTATTGCAGGCACCCTTTTCGTCAGTGCTATGACGAAAATGAGTGGGACTGAAATGGTGCACCGCACGCGGGAAAATCGACAGTGTCAGGCGCGCAACGAAACCCTGCTGAAGGGGAGGTTCTTCAAGTTTACCAGGAACAGCACAATGAGGCGTTTGTCGCGAACTGCAGTGTGTGCTCACCTGACCGAGATAGTCAACTACAAAGGCAGAACTTGCGTAGATATAAGTTTATCGCAGTTGTACTATCAAAGAATATCTCTGGTTGGCGCTCTCGCGTCTCCAGCTTTGTTATCGGCCGATGGTTCGAAATAACACTTCTGGAGGTGCAAGTCGGACTTTTCTGACGAATGCTGGTAAAATCAGATGATCATTAGCAGCAAACACGGCTGCAATACGCCGAGGTCGTCATTAGCTAGTCCTGGATACTTTTGTTCCTGACAGATGTCATTTTTATCCAAAACGTCGTGGGCAAACATGTTCTTCTGCTCCGACAAGGAAGGCATGGGCAAAGAAATTCGTACCACACACCGGGTTTGCGTGAGTTGCTACGCCAGCCACCGTTTTAATGGAAGGGCAACAAGCAGCGTTCTTGACTGTAGTACTGGGTAACGGAACGTATAGTATATACTGCTATCGTTCCGGCACTCCTTACATAAAAGGCGTAACCGAAACCTTAGCCAAGGCCTTTGCAAGCGGTGATCTCTATTTTGCGTAAGTGCCATAATCAAGCATCGCAACAAGCTGGTGAATACGAAAAGCAGGTTACCGGACTTCTGTTTTGTGCTGGCAATGTACGAGGTTCTGCGTGGCGACCTCAATCGCATTTACACCCTTAAAACTTACTCGAAGAGTAAAATAACATCGCAGTAATATTTAAAAGAACAAGAATCAGGCAAATGCAATTGGTGAGCACATGGACCTGGACAATTACAAAACTGACTGGCATAACGCTGCAATTATCACCGAAAAAAGGACACGACAGACTGCATGCGAATGGTTTCTAGTTCAGTCGTGGCCCGGTATCCGTTAACAGGACCGAAGGGTTCACGCCGCTGGCCTGTTCACATACATTACATCCCATCCTGGTACAGAACTAACGACGACGTGTCGTCTGCCTCATGTGAACGCGAAACCCTCAAGGGTCCCGTAACGTCGTTTCCATTGAAGGCTGAGTGAGCGGGTTTGATGTCCATTTTCTTCAAACATCAACCCTGGCCAATGATCTCGAATCTACCCAGGTGTGTGCGAACGTCCTGCCATACTCTACTCTCACTTACAATGTGGAATCCGTTGGCCTGTCGTGGATGCGCGCACAGCCGTCGCACGCATTTTGGAACGGAATGCCGCCAAAAAAAATAAATAAAGAAACGAAATTCGTGCTTCGCCGTTTGCGCGTTTGTGAAAGGGGTTGTTGGCCGCGTGATACGGGCGTAGTGTCGACGCCATACTGTGGACACTCACGCTTCCAGGATGTCTCGTCGTCAGCACACACGAAGCCACGGACTTGCTCGTAGACCTTCTCGCGGGCTTCGATACCGGGCTGCTTGGAACATTCTTTGAAGTCATCCCTCCTCGAGCAAGGCGAGTTTGAATTGAACAAGACCCTTCGAAAAGAAGAGATTTAATCACATTACTTGCTTGCCTCCAAAGCGTTTCTAAGCACCGCACGAGTTAAGGACGTATGTTTAAGAGATTAGGAGAATCGCTGTTTTTTGCTAAATGCTAAATATCGAGACCTACTTGCTTCGTGGACCGGATTTCAAATTTTTTTCGTACTTAACGCTGATTTGTGATCGGTTAGGGTTCTGGCTGTGTGGTTGTTAGCCATTAAGTCAATAATTACACATGGCGTCCACATGTACAAACTACTAAGTGAAGCAATACACTTCCGTAATAAAATAAAAAATAAAGCTGCCTACTCCAGGGGCAAGAGGTGTCGCTCTGCAAAATGAAATATCGCGATGATTTGTGAGAGGTTGACAACGTTTGGAGTCGCCTGGGCGCTCATAGTTGTGTTGGCCAGTCCACAGGTCAATGAAGACCAGCTCACGAAGAGCGGATTTGTAAATCACACCTTTGATGCCACTTGAAAAGTAGCATCTTTTTTGTTGTCCGATAGTAGTGAATGGCACCGCATGAGGTTCTTAACTGAAAGAACATGTTTATGAACATAATGATGTGTGTGTTTATTTCAGGAGCAGCACAGAAGCGACGATGCGGCGCTCGTCAACTACGTCCATCAGCAACCGCAGCCATAGACAACTGTTGTCACTCTTTGCCTCGTCCTTTTTTTCCCTACACCAGCTATACGGGGATGACACAGGAACACCTTCTGGAAACCAGTCTGGGATGCGAGTGACTGCAGCGCCACTAGCGGCAGCGACAGAACCCCGCACGGGAAGGCAGATCAAACGATTTTGAACTCTTCGGCGCCATGGTGTAATCTTGCAGGTGCCTATTGCCGCAGTGAGCGCTGGTTCAATTAAATATGGTGCGCAGGTTTACTTCAAGACGTTCTAACATAAAATAACCTACACAGAATGAATATACTGTAGAATTCAGTCAACCAAGAAAGCACACCACAGTAACATGCAGCGCTTCGTCCTCGTGTGTGCAGAAATCACGCACAGATAGCACAGAGCCATACCCGCAGAAGCGCCTGTATTTCGAAAAGTTCTCCTCAGTAGGGTCCGGTCCCGGCAGCGCTTCTAGCTCACTTTGGAACTGTGTTCTCAGCCTGCCGTAGCAGTCCTCGATCTTGCTGCAGTCCTGCTCTTGCTGCACAGAGCGTCCTGCGAACGGAACAGATCGGTAACAGGTCAAAATTAGCAGTTCCAGAATGGCACAGTATAGTTAATATTCTTCTCGGGACTAATTTTTCCCCGCATAAATTTAAAGAGGATTCCTTTTTAACAATTATTAGACAGCCCAGCCCGATAACGGTTCACGTGTTCTCTCAAATGAAATGCAACAAAACATATTTTGCCGAAATTAAAACAAACAGTACTCGCTGGCACCTTACGACAACGACAACTGTTCCGTTTGGCTCAAACATGTTTGAATGCTTTAAAAAAAATAAAGCAATAATGTGATAAATAATAAGCCTCGTCAAGTAAATGAAAGCGTGAAATGTTGCGGGGAGTCTAAAAAAAGCAAAAATAGAGCAATCCCACCCTTAATCTAAGGCGAAGTGCCGTGCGCGCGCACATGAAGTCGACTGAATCTTACGGGGGTTGATACAAAGGGCCAAATACGGCAGCAGATCGATCGTGTTGTAACGTGTGCCAGTTAAAAGTAGACTACATATTTAAACCCAGCGGCAACGCATCGCACGGACTTGCTTGGTGCTGCACCAGAGTGAACTCTCAAGGACAGTCATGATATGGCGAAATTTGGTGTAATTTTTTAGAGTGGCGTCGATCGTCACTGTCGTCGTCATCATCATCATCATCATCATCAGCCTGACTACGCCCTCTGCAGGGCAAAGGCTTCTCCCATGTCTCTCTAATTAACCCTGTCCTTTGCCAGTTGCGGCCACCGTATCCCCGCAAAATTCTTAATCTCATCCGCCCACCTAACTTTCTGCCGCCCCTTGCTACGTTTGCCTTCTCTTGGAATCCACTCCGTTACCCTTAAGGACCAGCGGTCATCTTGCCTTCGCATTACATGCCCTGCCCAAGCCCATTTCTTCCTCTTGATTTCAACTAAGATGTCATTAACCCAGGTTTGTTCCCTCAACCACTCCACCAACTTCCGATCTCTTAACGTTACACCTATCATTTTTCTTTCCATAGCTTGCTGTGTTGTCCTTAACTTAAGCTGAACCATCTTTGTTAGTCTCCACTTTTCTGCCTCATAGGTGAGTACCGGTAAGATACAGCTGTTGTATACTTTTCTCTTGAGGGATATTGGCAAACTGCCATTCATGATCTGAGAAAACCTGCCATATGCGCTCCACCCCATTCTTGTTCTAGTTATTTCCCTCTCATGATCCGGATCAGCGGTGGCTACCTGCCATAAGTAGACATATTCTCTTACTACTTCCAGCAGCTCGCTACCAAATGCGAACTGTTGTTCGCTTGCTAGGCTGTTGAACAATGCTTTGGCTTTCTGCATGTTAATTTTTAGCCCCACCGTTCTGCTCTGCCTGTCTAACTCATTGATCATGCTTTGCAGTTCATGTCCTGAGTGGCTTGGCCAGGCAATGTCATCAACGAATCGCAAATTACTCAGGTATTCTCCATTAACTCTTATCCCCAACTCTTCCCATTTCTGGCCCCGGAATACCTCCTGTAAGCATGCAGGCGGTGAATAGCATTGGCGAGATCGTGCCTCCCTGCCTGACACCTTTTCTTATTGGAATTTTATTGCTGACTTTATGGAGAACTATAGTAGCTGTGCAATCGTTATAAATATCTTCCAATATTTTCACATAACACTCTTCCACACCCTGATTCCCCGATGCCTGCATGACAGGTGAGGTTTACACTGAGTCAAATGCTTTCTCGCAATCAATGAAGGCTATATATAGGGGTTGGTTATATTCTTCGCATTTCTCTATCACCTGATTGATAGCGTTAATATGGTACATTGCCGAGTATCCTTTACGAAAGCCAGCCTGATCATTTGGTTGATTGAAGTCTAAGGTTGCCCTGACTCTATTAGCGATTATCTTAGTAAATACCTTGTAGGCAATGGACAGTAAGCCGATCGGTCTGTAATTCTTCAAGTCCTTAACGTCTCCTTTCTTATGAATTAAGATAATGTTGGCGTTCTTTCATGCTTCTGCTACTCTCGAGGTCGCAAGGCATTACGTATACAGGGTGGCTAGTTTTTCTAGCACAATCTCTCCTCCGTCCATCAACAAATCTGCTGTTACCTAATCCTCACCAGCTGCTTTCCCCTTTGCATTGCTCCTAAGGCTTTCTTTACTTCCTCCTTCGTTACTGGCGGGATGTCCCAATGCTGTGCTCGACTGCCTCTCTCAGTAACTTGATGATTACATTCGCTACTGTATAGATTTGTTTAGAACTCTTCGGCTACTTTAACCATCTTATCCATATTGCTAATGACATTGCCCTCTTTGTCTCTTAGCGTATACATCAGGTTTTTACCTATGCCCAGTTTTCTCTTCACTGCTTTTAGGCTACCTCCGTTCTTTACAACACGCTCAATTTTCTCAATGTTACACTTTCTTATGTCGGCTACCTTGCGCTTATCTATTAACTTCGATAGCTCTGCTAGTTCTATCCTGTCTGTGGAGTTAGACGTCCTCATGCTTTGGCGTTTCTTAATAGTCTCCGGAGATAGCTTGCCGGTATCCTGTAGAACCATCGCACCACCTACTTTTGCGGCGCACTCTGTAACGATAGCTGTGAGATTATCATTCATTGTTTCACCACTACAGTCGTCTTCTTCAGTTAAAGCGGAAAATCTGTTCTGCAGCGACATTCTGAATTCCTCTACCTTCCCCCTAAATGCTAACTTGTTAATAGCCTTCCGCTTCACCATTTTCCTCCATTCCCTCTTCAAATCTAGGCTAATACGAGACCTTACCATTCTGTGGTCGCTACAACACGCCTTTCCGAGGACCTCCACATCCTGTACGATGCCAGGGTGAGCGCACAGTATGAAGTCTATTTCATTTTTAGTCTCACCATTGGGGCTCTTCCACGTCCACTTCCTGTTTGCTCGTTTGCGGAAGCAAGTGTTCATAATCCGTAAATTATTTATATCTGCGAACTCTACTAATAACTCTGCTCTACTTTTCCTAGAACCTATGCCATAGTCACCTTCCGCCTGGTCTCTAGCCTGTCGTAAGACCATAAAAGTAATTGACAGGACGATCATGAAGCCTGATGCGAGACAGTTGGATTTGCCCTGTATGATTACAGTGAGGCTTTTACTCTAAGCTGGGGCCTCTCACACACGACAGAATTTTTCTGGATGGTTAAGATGGGCGGAGGAGGTTGGCACTTCTGGAGGGTAGTGGTGGGTGGGGTGGGGAGAAGGCTTAAGGGTGGCAATGACTTCGCCGAGGCTTCATACTGATGAAGTCGGCATTTTCGCCAAGTGCCGCTGGTACTGCTATCGCAGTGCAAAAAAAAAAATTATTTATATGAGGCACCACAAGAGCTATTAATGCAACCAGAAAACATGAATATTTTTGTGGCACCGTTCCAGCCCTAACAGAGATTTATGTTGTACTGGCGAATCAAAGTATACCTCATCTAATTCCAAACACCGATGCCGTAAGAAGCAACTAGGAGGTACTTTTGTGCAATTTCGATGTATACAGGGTGTCTCATCACCTAAGGCTTTAGACAATTTTTAAAAAGTTGTTTTTTTGAGTTGGAAGAGCGCTTTTTTCGGCATATCATTTTCAGCGATGTAGTACATCAGAACACAGCTAAGACATGCAAACTAGCGCGCTAGTACTAATATTGAATACTGAGCTTTTTGACGATTACTCTTAGGATCCTTATTTATTGAGACGCGTGTGTCCGAGCGTAAGAACTATCCATATCAGTTTTCAGAATTTCGACAGCGCTCTTACCCTCGGCGCTGTGGTCTAACAATTTTTGGATATTTCGGCGAATTACGTGCACTGGAGAGGTTGCTTCGGCGGCAAGCTCTTCGAAAGCTGATGTATTTTGTCACGATGTGGTCAAGTTGTGTTGGGCCATAGTGCCGAGAGTAACCGCGTTTATGAAATTCTAAAAACTGATATGGATATTACTTACGCTGGGCTACACGTGTCTCAGTAAATAAGGATCCTAACAGGAATAGTTAAAAAAGTTCAGTATTCAATACTAGTTAACTAGCCCACTAGTTAGCACATCTTAACTGTGTTCTGGTGTACTACACTGCTGACAATTCCATGCTGAAAAAAGCGCCCATCTAACTCAAAAAGCCTATTTTTAAAAATTGTGTAAAGTCTTAGGTGAAACACCGTGCACGCAGTACGCTCAAACTCAATTCTGCTATCGTTAGCATTGAAGGGAAAAACAGAGCGAAGCATATGAGCTGACAGCAACGCGGTAGGGGTGAGGAAACCGAGTCATGGGCATTTTGGTGTCCACAGGGAACCGTATGTTACAAAGGTCAAAGAAAAGAAAAAAAAAAGTGCCCAGCCCGCGCCGGACACTTTTATTTTGCTTTCTTCTTCCACGGGTAATCAGTCGGATTCACCTCATCTCTCATAACGCCTGCCAGCTGTTCTTTATCCTCGATTGTGTTTCGTTTGCTTATAATGATATTTTGCCATTAATGGCGCTCAGAAATATGGGCGTGTTCTTGCCACCGTTGTACTGTGCTTATTGAACCTATAGTCGAACGGTAGGCGCGCTTGACGGCCGTCCCCAGAAGCGCCCTCTCCTTGGAGAAGGCTCTCCTCGGAGCCAAATGCTCAACAACGAATGGCCGCAAGACTACGCAGCTGGCCCCAGAAGACTGCTGTCACTGGCAACTAAAACAACATTAACACCAATCACTGATTCCAAACTTGAACCTTGCTCCGGCTTCCGTGATATGCACGGCTGCCAATAAGTTCTGTTAAAGGGGCACTGCGGTGTTTTCCTTGGTATCGATTGATAGCATTAAATCGATTTATCATGCGTTCCTGAGACCAGTGCGAAAAGAATTATTGAAATCGGAGCACGCAAACGAAAGTTATTGCACTTTGAAAATTCGGAATGAAAAGATCAGACGAAAACACATTTCACTAACGCGGTACTTAGATTGGGCGCCACCAATCAGAACTGCGTCTAGCGCACACGCAGAGCAAGCTTGCATGCAATTGTTACTTTGTTGGGGCAGCCCACGGCCGCGAATTGTGACGGCGTCCCCTCCCCCCCTTATGTACGCGGCGCCGTAGACAGGGTAGGGGCAAGAGAAGCTTCCGGATGTTTTTTATTGGTACGATTGCAATGCTGTCGGCTGCCCCCCCCCCCCCCCCCCCCTCATCAAACTCGCCTCCCGTCTCCTGCCTGGCCTTTCTCTTCACATTTCTGGGCAAGGTGTGTCGACTGGCTTTTTTTTCGCTGCCCCCTTGGTGTGGTTTGAACAGCGCTCGCCCCCACGAAGGTTTGAAGCGGAACAGAAAGTGTCGCCCCTAGCGTTATTCATATTAGTTTTCGTTCGCTGTCACTGCTTCTTTCTAGTTTTTGTGGCATTCAAAAAGCTTCGAGTACTCTTGAGACGTAATATTTTGGATCCATATCGTGAGTATAAAGGAGCAATATGCAGTTGGACGCACAACCAACCAGAGAGACAGCGCGCAATCTGGATGCCACTTTATTTCCGCTGCCGAAAATGGCCGCTGCGTTGCTACACCATCGGCTCGAAACGAGCATTTCTGGAGAAGATTAAAATATTAAATACTATGATTTCGGTGATCTCTTTGGGCGTTCAGGAGCCACAATGCCCCTTACTCTGCATACAAAGAATAAAGACCTCATGCTTTATCGACGTCGCAGGGCTCCTTTAATGCATAGGCAGTCTGGAGTCTAGCTGTTCATGCATAGGTACTGTGGAGTTCTATCCAGGATGACAAAAAATTCACCCTACTTTTGCTACTTCGGTTACTAGAATTTCAGTGACAGCAATTATTGTTGTTCTAGGTGAGAAACACGAGGCCATTGCACTATATGTGGTACTTGAAATTAAAAAAAATTATTCCGAGGTGTAAGAGCCAGTATGATAAGTTGTCGTCAAGGCGGTTGCAGAAGCCCGTGCTCTGGACGCTGCACGTAAACAAGAGGCCAGATCTCGGAAACGTGCTGCGGACCAAGCACAAGAGCGCCCCAGTGCGCTCGCCACGTGTCGGGTCAGTACGATGAGCGGACTATGCACACCCACGGAGGAGGCGGAGCGGCACCGCGCAGAAGCCTGTGCTTGGGAGTCAGCACGTAGGCGAGACTAGGCACGTAGGCGAGCACGTAGCGAGAGTGAAGCAATTACCGTGCCTTTCATAATAAAGAATCTGGCTGGGGACAGGATCGACGACGTCGTGATCTCGTGAAACTGGGCACAAACAGCTGTCGTGTATAAAATGACACTTATCATTTCGAGATCCCAAGAACGCCACTGTCAAAGGATATACCAAGTCTATAGGCTGATGAGGACGAAGCAGCCATTTGAAACAGCAAATGTACACGTACTAAAAGTCCATTGCCTATAACTCTTCTTCAGGTACTTAAGCTGCTCCCTATACTATGATATTACAGATGCCTGGGCATGGCTACTGCGCGTTCTGCACCATGTGCCTACTGCGGAGACGTGGAGACCCGGCTCATTTCATCGTGGGCTAAGCTCCTAGACCCTACTGCCAGGAGTCATCCGCCCCTGGTGTGTAGAGTTGACCTTCAAGCTATGGCAAGGCCGTCAAAGAGCCTGCTTACACGATGTGCGTTCTACCCACTATGAAAATGTGACAAAAAGCATTAATATTTTCGTCCAAAAACAAATCGGACTCCCTGCACAATACCATCATATTCAACTCAAGACAAATAGAAATGATTGATAATTTTAAAAGGCTTGGTGTAATATTTTATTCAAATATGTCGTGGGATGATCCCGTGAACCACGTCGTAAAATAATTAGAGTAACTGGCACGATTGACTGCATCAGATACATTCTTCTTAAACCGCTTTAACTACTTCCTTAGAACACACTTATTTAATTCTCACAACAACTACTGTCACCTTGTATGGAGCTCTGCAGCATACACCTTTCTACAAAAAAATTACTATTTAGCAAAAAAAGTTTCTTCGCTACGGCTGGAATGCGAACTACGGAGCACCCAGCAGAGGTATTTTTTTCTTGAAACTGGTGTAATCAAAATCATTGGTTTATGTCAATATCGGCTGAGCGTTCATTTTACAGTATAAATAAAAATACCATAGATCATATTCGCCATCCGGCAAATTTGAAAGAAAAGAAAGAGTTACCCTTTAAGACAGCCCGAAAACTGGTTGGTGCCAACAGCGCGCATAAACATCGGGAAAGAGCACCTGCAATACACACTCACTTCTAAACGCGTACAAGTCTGTCAGTTCAACTTGTTTACCTGCACTTATCGAGAACTGCGTTGCATGTACAAATAATGTACTACTAAATTTTTAGGTAACCTTAAACGGCAATAAGTGTGTCTGCTTTCCCTATTTTTTGTTGTTTTTCATTGTGCTCGTTAGCTCAGGGCCAGGATCCTTGGAAGTCAGTTTTAACTGTGTGGCAACTGCGGAATATTGTAAGGTACTCTTACTGAAATATTCCAATGTTCCAATTCCAGTGTTCCAATGCGTAGCAAAATCTCTTTTGAAAGTTTGCCCACCGCGCGCATCGAGTAGTTAAGACTGCCATAGAAAACCATAAAGAAAATGTAAGCTTGCCGAGGGGAGATCTGCGGATGTATTTGTTGTTTTAGTGGAATCTTACGATATATGTAAAATTGCGTTCATAAACTATTTACCGTTGAAAAATGCGCTTGTCCATGATTTCTGTGTACGTGTTGTTGTTTGATACATGGCTGGTCATGAACATGCGTGATCATGCTTTGATGAACATGAATTTGGCGTTGTGGGTACATAACAATAGATAACATTTGGTTTGGTCTTACAGTTTTGTTTGGTATAAATTCGGCTACTTTTCACCCATTTAATTGAAACATGAAGCCGTCGTACGTATGATATCTTTCTTTCATTGCCTGTCGCTGGTGCTTTGTATACAGGCGCTGCGTCGCAGTCAAGCTGTTCATGGCAGCTTTTTCTGCAGGTCCTCTGTCACTGTAGTTTTGGAGGAAGAAATAAATTTATTATGATTATTATTATTAATATTGGAAGCCGCCGCTGCACAGAGGGGCTATCTCGCGAATAACTTCAGATGTGTGAGCGAGGAATTCTTACACTTGAGTAAAACAGATGAGAAAACACAAAAAGGGGAACGTCCGACCTACAACTTTCAGTGTGACCACTCCACGCACTTGTGACACAATGTGACATCTAAAAAATTCCCCCCGATTTTATCTCTTCTTTGAGGCAAAGCAGTTGCAGGGACAGCTGCACCACGCCCCTTTCCTTCATATCATGATAGCCCCTACTGCACGAACCGCATAGACCAGTCTCACTAGAACCATAGGACCACACAGGACACATTCTCGAGAACAGTATACGGCCATCTTCGAAAAACGTTAGGGCTTAGAAGGCCATAAATATTCTTGGCTAACATTGGCAAACGTAAAATATGTTAGCCTGCTTCATCTTTGTGGCTTAAACTTGTCCCGTTGAACGTCCAGAAGGCGTTCGATTGCTGCATAAGCTCTAAGTTGCTACAGACAGATGCTCAGCTCTGGCCTACGTTTAATTGCCCAGGCATCAGTTTGTCGCTTATTGTGAATGGAAACTAATCCTTTTGTACCTGACATTTCGCCATAAATTTAAAACCATGGAAGTTATATGAGGCACATGGTCATGGGAGCAAGAATTAATAGCTTGTCCGGAAGTGCTTAACGTCAGCTAAAAGAAAGGAAGAATAATCTCTTTAACATTTAGTTCTGTTTTGAGACAGTAAGTATAGCGACAACCGTATGAGGGAGATTTTCTGGAGGTTACGGCGTACAGTCTTTGTCAAAAGTTTAGAGACCAGGGGGTTTACTTTAGCCTTGCAGTGGGGCTCCTGAAGCATTCTGGGAAGTCCTACCCATTGAAGGAGGCAGAACCAGAAATCTTCTTACCCAGAGGAAATTTGGAGCGCTGGAGATGCATCACGAACCACACAGTGAGGCTCAGAAGCAAACCCCCTGGGCTCCAAGCTTTTGACAAAGGCTGTACATTTGTCGCCCGTTGTCTGCTCATATCGTAAGCGAAAACTGACAGACTTCACCCCCGAGAAGAGTAGAAGAGATACAGGTCTATTATCTGTCCAAAGAGAATGGTGGCCATTGAAACCTCTCGATCAGTCTGGTCTCCTCGTCATCGCGTTCTTTTACAGGGGATGTAACGGTGCGCCAGCTACGTAAGCGATTCCAGTGTTTCCAATTTGCTCGATGACCCCGAACGACGGGTGAATTGGTGACGTAGCAAAAGTGCGGCTCAGCTTCATCTTGCCACCTGCTCGCAGCTTTCGCGTTCTTTCGCAGCTTCGTTCAGTTGCTGCCATTTAGCTGTACCTCTGAGCACCGTTCGTGCTTTCGTGGGGTTTGTGTGTTGCGCCACTCTTTCACTTCTTTCGTTCACTGCCACAACTCTGCCGTGCTATAGCTGGCTCACCGGCTTTGCATAGAGTGCTGTTTAGAATTTACTTCTCGCTTGTCGCCATGCTTCGCTACTGAGGTGTTCAAATAATTTGTCCACTCCGCTATCGCGATCCGTTGCGAGCTGACGACAGGCAGGACGTACGACATAAAATTCTGTCGCCGGTTGTGTGCCTCCCAGAGATAAAAGAGGAATGTCGTTTCTTCTCTGGGAGGCTCATCGCTCGGGTTTTGTTGTGTCTTGCAAAAGTTTTTGCGAGACAGTGCACCATGCACGGTGCCTTACAAGCAGCGGAGGATACGAGACCAATAACCTCCCTATCTTTCCCAGCTCCTCTCGAACAAAGTACGTTTTTAGCGGCGTTCTGATAACATGAGCCTTACAGAATGCATCTGCCCTGGCGGTTATGTTGAGAATGAGACGGTACATGCTGATGTCGTAGATATGCGTCAATCAGCTTGAAACTGCACATCGCCAGCCACACCTTCAGCCGTCGGCCCACTCGACATTAAGCACTAATAAATGAGTTGATGACTCTCGTAAATGTCGCGTTCATATATCAACCAGCCACGCCCTTCCCCAGTCTTCGTGACACCTGCTTTATTTTCTTCTGTACAAAATCACTGAGCATCACTGTGGCTCGACAGTAAAACCGCCTACTAGCAGGCCTGATTGGTTCTGTGCTTATTGGTCCCCTCAAGAAACCCCAAGATTTAAAGCTTCCATAAACAGACACGCACTTTTTCGCGTAAGTTTTGAAACGCTGTTAAAAAAGGCATACCTTGCAATAAATGGTTTTTGTAGGTGGCGGCAACGAGCGTATACATGACCACCTGCTAACCTCAGTGATTAAGGAGCCAGAGGCAGAAATAACACCTTTTCTACACGCGTAGTACTGCGGAATAAAAAAAGACCTGGCTCCACTGAGAGTGGAGCAGGCCCGTTTTGGAAATGACATGCCCACCTGCTTGCGACAGGAGTAGTGAGACGAATACGACCGCAGGAATCATCGTGGATGAGCCGGTGAAATGTCGGCCTTGTAGCGCGCTGCCTGCCCGGCGAATGATGAGCGCTGTTCTGGCTCGTACGGTTGAGCTGCTCGAGTGCTGCAGCGCCCCGGAGGCGGGCGGTGCCCGTGATCTCCGATAACGCCCTCCTGGAGCTGCGCAGTGAGGGCGGCGATAAGAGAAGTTCCATTGTGACCGCACCTGTTTTGCGTTGCGCCAGTGTTTCACTGCTGGCGGGTAGATGACGACAAAGTATTCGTTTATCTTTATGGCGGGTTGCTATGTTAGGATAGCTATGCTATTACGGGCATAGAAAGAAGCACTGATTTTACTGCCTAGTAGGTATGCTTTCACAGTAAAACAGAAAGCGGTTAACTAGCTGCCGTGCAAAAAGGGGGCGCTAACCTCAGACCCCCATCGTTCACCTGCCTGAACAAATTCGTTCGACTGCACCTTTTCTAACTCGGCGCCAATACAAAAACGGCACTGTGTAGCCTTTGCATATTTATCCTCGAACAGGGTAAAGCTTGCAAAGATACCCCAGCTTACCAAAAGAAAACAGATTACACACAAGTGTTGAGCTGCGAGCTATTTGGTTGGTCATGTTCGATGAAACGTTGCGAGGGACGAGGACGTAGATTGAAGAGGACCGACACAGCGCTGACAAAGCTTGCATTTGGTCAATACGTCGACACCTTCAGATATGCAACGCTGCTTTTCGTTTTCCGGGACTTTTGAAAATTGTCTCACAAGTGACAGGAGCTCGGGTGCTGATTTCTTCGGCTGAACAGCGAATTTCGAACCAAGGTACAGTACTTCGGCAACGTCTTTGGGGAGCTCCAGGTTTTCTGGGTTGTAGGCCTGTCCGCTTACTGTATGAGCGTAGTCCTTCAATGCACTGACGCTGAAGGACTTGAATGACTACACTCTAAGAAAAAAGGGTGTAAGAAGGGTGCATCTTCACGACTTATGCTATCTGAAGGCGCATGGACTAACGATGCACTTTGCAGAGTGCATCGTTACACCCGTGTGGAGGTGGTGGAGGCCGTTAGTCTCTTTCAGAAAACATACCCCCTTTTTTACTCTTCAAACCAGCTGTGTTCCCTCTGAGCGAAGACGCTGTACAGCAAAGTATGCAGCCCTCACCGCCTCCCCTCCCTCTCGAAGATGGCCCTCTCCCGAAAGCGGGGTGGCGGGGTTATTTTGAGGACAATAGTTAAAAGCTACGCTGGCTCACGCTCCCCCACTGCATTGATCCTTTCACCCGCGCTGGCGACACTGACCGCGCCTCCTAGCTTCTTCAAGGGACCAGAAGCTATTTCTTGGAAGAACACGTACAGCGATCTTCTGCCCATCTCCGCCTGGAGGCGGCTTGGCGGATGCACAGAACGTTACTGAAAAAAGGTGCATTGGCCGCGATCAGCCACGACAACCATCACGCATGCAAACATGCTCTTGGTTGCTAACGACCTAAAATAATCACTAATATTCGGTGCATGTGCTTTCATACTCATGATTGGATATCATTTTAAAAAGAAGTAAGTCAGCAAAGACAGACGGCATGATCGGTGCTGTGTTACTCCTCTGACCAATCGCAGCTCTGAACGAAATCAACAGTTTAGCGCTTCAACACACCAGAGGCATAAAAATTATTGCGCTTATAATTTCGGCTTGTGGTTACGCTTTTATTAAAGCGGTAATAAAAGCTTTAAAAGGAACAGTTTTGCTTCACAGCCAACGTAAGCTCTATTAGTCAGCGCTGTTCTTCATTTTCTAATAGCGTACGATAAATACCAGGGCGGTTAATTCCCTCCGTACAATTTCGAATAACGTGCACCACTTTTCGAATAACCCCTCGTTGTGGCACATGTTCCTGAGCAAATAACAGACGAATAACAGAAAGGGTTCAGGTTAACATGCATACAAGTTAATAAATCAAAATCAGACGAACGAGCGAGATTGTTGACGCAGTAATTTTATGTTAGCTGAAGATGCAATGTCACGCAAATCCCGAATAAATTGCACTCTCATATTTCTGCTCCATTTCAACAACAAAAAAGAGCCCTACTCGCTGATAACCGCGTGATCTTCACCACTAATACTGACAACGCTGAAAAACCAAAATGAAAGAAACTAGGGAAGGAATAATTCTGCATCTGAACTGAGTTGTGAACGTGGCCTGACCATTCCATATATATAGGTACTTTTTTGTTTAGAGCACTTTTACCAAGACACGAGCCAGGCCTCAGAGTCGCACTTTTGCTGGTCTACTATGAGATCACCAGCATTTGTACAGGGTCCGTCAAAAGTTCCCAGGCCACATGGTCCGCTTTTCATCGGTATATCCTGGCACTTAAGATTCCGATAGAGCTATCGAGGTTCTAAGGTGGTAGAACGATCCTTCTTCTATTCTCTACAGATATGTTGAGCTTCGAGGGTATCTCAACAGCCCGACTATGCTGCTGAAAAGCAAACCCTGTGGCCTTGGAACTTTTGACGGACCCTGTACATCTGCTCTGAAACTCCTCAACGCAGCGTAAAAGACATTTCTACGTTTCCTTTCCAACAAGTGCACGGATCCTTTCTCTCGCCACAAGATAGCGAAGCCCATAGTAATCAGTTTTCGAGATAGCTGCATTTCCTGATCATGTTTTGGCGCATACAAGTGTTTCACATAGAAGCAATTCAATTTCAGCTTATTTTAAATTGATAAACAGGGAGCGAGGCGACCAAAGCGATTTAAGTCTATTCGAACTTCTCTTGCGTATGAAATTGTGCTGCACGCCTACAAGAGCAGAAATTAGCTTAAACTCAGTGTACGTGTACGTAACTGTTAGCTTTTAGGTTGTTCCGCGCAGCTTTAATGCAGTCAAATAGTACTGATAGTCAGAAATGAAGTCGACTGCCTCCATTTTTTTTTTTTCGAACTGTAGCGCTATGGAAGCATCGAATTCCGCAACAAACCGGGAGCCAGAGGAAACAGTAATCAAGGCGCTTATATTGCGGCAGTGCATTGTGAATTCTTATGGAATGGTTCATGCGTCAGGAAATAACTCTTTCTTTTAGAGGCTAATGATAAGCACTAAACAGTACATCGCACTAGATAGACGCAGCCCGAAGACCCAAGCTCGAAAATAAATGAAACTAGGGCGTATAAACCGGCAGGTTTTCCTTCATCATCGTAAGTTGCTTCGGATGACTGAGACTTTTGTCTTGTATGCACAAATAAAACTGAGCTAAAGGACACATTGTATCGCACTGACGAACCAATCTTTAACAAAAGCATAAATTCAGCGGTGGCAACTGCCTATATAGAATAAAATGAAAGCGCGTAAATAGACGGAATCGCCCGAATAACCAGTCGGTTGAAGCGTCTTAACGGATGCTTGCTGGCATAGCGCTGGCAGTGTTCCATTTCTGCTCTGTTGACCCATTTTGAAAATATTTTGAGAACTTCGCGAACACTGGAACGATGAGAGGTGAGAACTGCTGCATCAGCAGTGGTCGACTGTCGTTTGAAGCCCTCTTCTGCGCCATCTTCCTCAAATGTTCAAATGTTGTGAATCCCCTTTGTTTGCCTGACGCTTCTGATCACTCGATGCGGCTTTATTAAATCCATATCTCTACAGCTGTATCTATTTCGATTGAGTTAAACTATTTTTGAACAGAGCGGTCTTTTTTTTGCTTTCTTCGGATTCTCCTCACACGTGCGGCCCCACAAAAGAAAGTTGAAATTTCTCGCAGCAATATCACGCGGCAATATCAGTATTTAAAACTGTTACTGTACCTGACATTGTTGTTGTTGTTGTAGCCTACGACAGAATGACATTGAATCAATAATGCTGCAGCATTTACATCGGTTTTAGAAGTACAGGAAGGGCAGTTTATTGATATATATTTCGCAGTAGCTCCTGTACGCGGTAGAACGAGAACTTCCGAATGATGCTCGTAACTTTAAGCTGCAGCTGCTCTGAAAACTATTCTGTTGCATACGCCACACATTTACGGCAGCATCTGCGTAATTCATACTGCGTAATAGCTGGCTGCGTAAAAAGCTTCAAGCTTCAAAAAAGCAAGCACTGACAAGACGAGTCTCGCCGCGCTCGTTGTCTCCGATAAACGAAGAGTTGTGCGCACGCCGAAAGCGCGGAAAAATACGTGCCACAAGGGCAGAGAGGCGCATGCAAAAATAATAAACTACCAGCACATTGCAAAGACCAAAGGTTGTTGCCCCGCACGCGGGCAGCTTGACCTTGGGACACTACTGGGAACGCAGACGTTCTTTTAGTCAGCGGAGAAAAGGAAAAGAGGGGAAGCGCGGGGTCCGGCGGAACGAAAGAAAGGCACGAAGCATGGAGGAAGGAAAACCTCCTCTGTAATTCCTCTAAGCAAGCTTTGGAAGCGATGGCTGGCGATGGGTTGTAGTTTCTCCCTTCTCCCTCTTCAGGTCACGTGCCTGTCTATTTGGAGGAAGTGTCTCCTGCGACCCGGTCGAAATAACGCAAGCGTTATTTCCACCCGTGACGTCGCATCCGGTTTAAAAAATGACGCCACGTCCGGCCATTTTTTTTTGTTGTTTTTGTCATGTTTGAGCCGAGCTACAGCCGAGCGAGCCGAGCATTGCTTGCGGTAGAATGGCCGGACGGTGGGAGGTACGCGCGCTCGTTTTGCCCGTGAGCAATTTCTCTGTTCTTCCTGTTTTTTGGTATGTATTGTATGTATTGAGTGATTGCCCGTTATATGGCATTCGGCATTTCATTTTGAACTTCCTTGCGCCCGAATATTTTGTGTTTGCAGATCACCCAGGACTAGCACTGAGCCCGCTTGCTCGGCAGTGGACACAAAGGCCCTAAAGGTGAGACTCGTCTGTTTTATCCTGAGTTCTGCTGAAAAGCTCAGTGCAGTTCGACAGAAGAGAATATGCGCTGAGTAAGTTTTTGTACCTTTTGTCAGCCCGGCCCAACGTAACTTTTGGTCATGTAAAACACGCATGGTTAGCGTGCGCCCGAAAAAAAGGCGGGAAACTTTTGACAGTAGCCCGGTTGAACTAACCGTTTATGCGATGAGTTTTGTGCGCGGTCCGATTTTTTTGTGCCCCCGCTAATAGGAAAGTGTTTAGGTTACTGATTTAATGGTTCATTTTACAGTTGTGTTGCTGTTTATCCATACGAGCCGCTTTCCGAAACAGGGGCACTAATTGCGGCGAGATAAGCGATTACGCTTTGGTGTCTGCAGCGCGTAAACATGTTCTTTTAAATTTATTTTCATTTCAGAAAACGGCACTTGAAAAACCGAAATGCATTTTACTTGTAGGCACGGACCTTCCCGATTCCTGCATCGAGTCCGGCGTTCTCTTGCTGGCGCAGAGGCTGAACAAAATGGGACGATAGAATGCGGAAGCAGCAAAGGCTTTAAGGCGCCACTAGGTGAGCTCTCCACCTCCTGTGAATTTTAAAACTAGTGCTGTGCCACCTGCACTGAGCTTCGGTATTACACGGGGAAGGTGCTTGGACCCACGTAGCTAACTAGCATGGAGCGCATGAGGCAACTGGAAAAGCAAGCTTTCTTTTAAGGCCTCTAAGCTTAAGAGCTTATTACAGGTGATACTGCAAAGAGGCCTTAAGAAGGGGAACATTGTGGACAAAGTGCTTGATGTCCTTTGATATTTTAGAAGCTTGTGAGGTGCATAAAGCTCACAAGGCACTGTTGCAGTGTGTGACAGGGCATTGTGGTTATGATGATTATGTGGCCATTTGCTTTGCACGGGTGAGTGGCAGTTTTTTGCCCTGGCTGTCAAGTAGAAAGAAAAAACAAAGAAAACGTGGGAACATTAACTCTTAATATGGCTTTCACCTGCAGACCCCAGGTGAACAAAGCCTGCCCGTATAGTGAACAAAGCAACTCGGCTGTTATGGATCTAGCAAATTATAATTTTTGAAAGTGGGCCTCCTGCTGTGAAACCGGGAACGTTTGTGCCCCTAGAGACAAGCAGAGGCGAAAAGCCATAGGCGAATGTAGGTAGGACAGGTAGCTGAACAAGGGAGTAGTTCCCATATTTGAAGCACACATGGAAAGACAAGGACGAGGCGTTGTTTATGTTGTTCCTTCTATGTTTGTCTCTTTTTTTTCCCCCACAAGTTAAAAGTCGATATTTGTTGTAGTTTCACTTTTTGAGGCAGCCAAAAGATGGAGCTCAGGGATGACTCACACAGCATTAGTGTTTTCGTTTCGTTCCTACTGTTTTGTGCACTTGCACCTCTTCACCTCAAATGCGGCATTGTCATGATCTTACGTGGCGCTATGCTGATAAAAGATGTGTGCGGCGCACCTATGGGTGTGTGGCATTCAGGTTCAAGCACCAACGTAGGGCTTCCAGTGCAGCAGGAATTATGAGAGGAAAAAAAGCCTCAAGGATGGGGGTGGGCAGTTTAGCTCTTCAGTTTGCTTTTTGTGAAAAATTCTGTGGCAGGAGGTTACATGTCAGCCCACCCCTTATATAATGCTGCCTTCGGCCCGTTGAGGTACAGATAAACTGATAAATAAACAACAAAAAGTAATTTCTGTTCAAACAGTATAATTTGCAGCTTTGGTGGAGGATTTTCTGTGGCCCCTTCAGGGAGTGTTTACCCAGAAATTGTAGTTATTCCTTAATGCCTCTTGGTCCGAAGAACCAAACAGTAATCAATTGACCCCATGCCTCTTGGTGAGGGAATCTGAGAGGTCGAAATAATTTACCATAGCTGTGAACAGTAATGGCTGGGTGTATCGCCGGAGAGAACCGAGGTCATCTACTGGACTGAGGGGTAAGAATTTCGGGTTGGTTAAAGCACAGATGGCTTAACATCATATCGCCAGACCTTGCACTGTTGGCGTGTGTGATTGTTGCGGTGTGTGTGGCTGTTGAGTTGTCAACTTGGGTGTGACAAAAGTTGTAAGCTCAGCCAGAAATGCCTGTGCTGTTTGAGCTCTGGGCAAGAGCTTTGAGCGAGGCCACTGCACTGTGTCCCTGTTGTACATTTGCCTTTTGTGGTGCTCCAACTTCCTCCTTCCCCCACCTTTGCTCGGAATGTCGCCAAGGGACTGAGAGAGAGTGGTGTGATGTAATTAGAGCAGTGGCATGGCCATAAGATCCATCCGCACAGTACCACTTATAGGTTGTTTGCTGGTTTGGCACCGCGGTCAGGATTGAGGTGTACGTTGTTGGGCTAGTTGGTCAATCACGGTAAATACAAGGGGGGGGTACTGCACACAAAAAGACATGGACAAGAACATTGTTGTGTTATCTTCTTGTCCATACTGCGCTTGTTGTGTTATCTTCTTGTCCATGTCTTTTTGTGCACAGTACCCCCCCCCCCCCCCCCCCTCCTTGTATTTACCAGGATTGAGGTGAGTTGTGAGTGGGCCACTGTGGAAAATGACATTAGAGCAGCAGCAAACATGGCACCAATGGTGGAGAGCAAACTTTGATGTCTGTGTTGCCATTGTTGTCAAAGTTATTTGTGAGGCCATCAAGGGCAGCACCTGTTCTGAATGCATCGCATAGCAGTAGATCAGAACTTCACTTTTACACTTGGGTCATGGGCCTCACTGCAGGAGGTGTATCAGTCAGTTCAGATTTCACGTTGAGACGCATCAAATTCAGCAACCTTACTACTCATAAGTACAGTGAAACCTCATTAAAGGTACCCTGCGACGTAGATAAAGCATGGGGTCTTTATTCTTTGTATGCAGAGTAAGGGACATTGTGAGTCCTGAACGCGCAATGAGATCACCGAAATCATAGTAATTAATATTTTAATCTTCGCTAGAAATGCTTGTTTCGAGCCGATGGTGGCGCAACGCGGCGGCCATTTGCGGCAGCGGAAATGAGCTGGCATCCAGATTGGGCGCTGCCTTTCTCATTGGTTGGGCGTCCAGTTTGCATATTGTTCCTTTATACTTGCGAAATGGATCCGAAATGTTATGTCTCTGAGTACTGAAAGCTTTTCGCATGCCACAAAAACTGGAAAGAAGCAAGGAAAGCGAACGAAAACTAACAAGAATAAAGCTAGGGGCGACACTTTCCATTCCGCTTCAAACCTTCGTGGCGGGCAGCGCTGTTCAAAAAACGTTGGCTCAAACCAGAAAGCGCGCGCGTCGAAACCGGCCGTGACGATACCAAGACGGCAGCGAAAAAAAAAAGCCAGTCGACACACCTTGCCCAAAATTGTGAAGAGAAAGGCTTGACAGGAGACGGGAGTCTAGTTTGGGGGGGAGGGGAGCTACTGCTGACAGCCTTCCAGTCCGACTAAAAAAGTAACTTCGGGGAGCTTCCTTTGTTGTTAGTCGCCCCTGCCTTGACTACGGCGTCGCGTACACGTGGGGCAGACGCCGTCAAAATGCGCGGCTGTCTACAGCCCCGGCAAAGCAACAACTGCATGCACGCTTCCGCTGCGTGTGCGCTAGGCGCAGTTCTGATTGGTAGCGCCCAATCTCGGTACTGGGTGAGTGAAATGGGCGAGTGAAATGCGTTTTCGTCTGAGCTTTTCATTTCGAATTTTCAGAGTGGAATAACTTTCGTTTGCATGCTCCGATTTCAATAATTCTTTTTGCTCTGGTCTCTGGAAAGCATGATGAATCTATTTAATGATATTAAGTGGTACGGAGGAAATCATCGCGGTGCCCCTTTAAGGCGTACCTCGTAGCACTGCAGAAAAAACTATGTGCAAAGCGGCAATATGCCCAAACTGAAAGCGGCCTGAATATATCCACTTACCTGGTAAATAATGATTCCTGATCAATTTTTTAAAATGTGCACATGAAACCTTTTAACTGCATAGCTACCGTTCAGCCTCGAATGCGGCTTGAGCAGGGTATGCAATCCGAAGGCAAAATAACCGCTGGTCCTTAAGGGTCCTTAAAGAAGGCTAGCATAGCAGGGGGCAGCAGAAAGGTACGTGGGTGGATGAGATTAAGCAGTTTGCCGGGATACGGCGGCCACAGCTGGCGAAGGACAGGGTTAATTGGAGAGACATGGGGGGAGAGGCCTTTGCCCTGCAGTGGGCGTAGTCAGGCTGATGGGGATGATGACACTGCCATCCTGCTGCAGAACATCTGCAAAGAGCCCTTCACAGGCAGCGTGGCTGTCAATACTGAGAGCTTCGCCCCAATGTGACACACTGCAGCTTATTTCATTTGGGAAGCACGCTATCCATGACAGCGTTGGTAATATGAGAACGCAATGAGAAGGGGCTGGACCACAGCTGCACAGTGGCGCAGATCAGCCGGCAACGCAGCAGTGGTAGGTGCGGCACATGGAGGAAAACTGAAATCTGCTGCAGAGAGGCTGAGTCATGTGACAGCGATAAGCAGTAGCTATAGCAGTGGCACATCTGCATGGCTAGGGTCGTGGCTGCTCGTGCACCAGCACCTGCAAACAGGTTAGTGACGAGCCTCGGGTGTGGTGGGGACAGGCTGGCACCCCCCCTTTCCTTACAATGGGAGGGAAGAGAGTTCTCTTTCCAGATGCGTCAAGCAGCTGCAAGTAGGCTAGGCATGTCAGCAACATGTCTTATTATTAGGGGTGTGCGAATATCAAATTTTTCGAATACGAATCGAATATGAATACTTAGTTCCGAATATCGAATCGAATATCGAATAATCAAGGACAGACGCATTTAATCACTACAAAACATTTATTTGGGCACCCAAGAACATCACAGTTCAGCTATCGATGATGAAATGAACACAAAAGGTGTGTGTGGGTGCACAAAAACTATCAAAGTCTCGAACAAAATTCTTAGAAGAGTGGAAATATCAGAGAAGATGGCTAGTACACAGCATTGATTAAGGCTAGCTTGCCATCAGTACAAAAGCGCGTTGCTGGGATGACGTAAAAGGTTGTCGTGAAGGAAAACCAGCTGCACCACATGGTCTGGCAAAAGTAGTTCCCTTCTAGCTGAAACGACTCCTCCAGCCACAGAAAATGCCCTCTCACTTGGCACTAACCTGGCACGTATTTGCGAGGTACTTCGTGCACAGCTCCGACTATACCAGCTTCGCAGGTATAGCCACAAAAAAGCTCACCAGCGCAGTCAGCTGCGGCATGGCCCTTGGAGGAAGAAAGAAAGAATGGAGGAAGAAAGAAGCTTGAATTAGGAGCTTCGAAAAATTTGATTGCTGGTCTGCACACGATTGTCTCCATGTCCAGGTTTTGCACTATTTCCTAATCCCTGGCACTTTCACTTCATTAAAACTTTTTGTGTGTGTGCTGGCACAAATTTTGGAAAGCTCCTTTTCTAGCGCTTGCATGTTCTTTCCATATTTTCGTTTTTCATGGGGCTGGAGCTTCATGGCACATCCAGTCCATCAACTATTCCTTGGCGTTTTGAGATACTTTGTCTCAATGCATTTGTGTAGTGTGGAGGAGCCGCCGCTGCTCTTAAGATGCTTTGTCTCCTTGCTTTTTTCATGGCCTTCTCCGCAGTGCTCAGGTGCATTTGGGCAAAGTATCGAAAAATGACTAGCTTGGCTGGCATTTCCTCTTGGTCTCTGAATGCACCATGCCGTCAGAATTTGACAAAATTATGGACATGTACACCAGGGAATCGTTCCACAAAGTTATCAAGGATTTATATTGTGAAGAAAAATAGCGTAACACGCATAATTTTTGGGTTTGTTATACGGCACATTACACGAACCAAGAACAGAATAGCAAGGTTCTACTATATTTCTCTGAAGGGCTGTGATGGCTTTACAGGGTGTTTAGCAACCTTGAATCATCAGGGGAATTTTCTTTACCTGGAAAAATGAGTGAATTGTGAGGGATACGGTCAAGAAAGTGGCCAAGTTGGAAAAAAGGACTGACTGAAATTAACGCAGTGGTGTGCCACAAGTTTCAACGGTACTGCGAGTGCCCAGCACACGGTCTGTTCACATTTTGCTTCTAACATGTATGAGGCATGGCAGCCTGTCTGTTTTGGGTGTCTTTTTTTTGTCGTCCATGATGTGAGCATTGTATATACTGGTTCATTCTGTACAGGTTCCCGGACTCGACAGTTAATTTGGGCTAGTGCATATGGATAGACATAGCTGCATTCAAAAGTATTTTCTGTGGAATAAGCCGTAGTCATAGCAATGTAAAGAATTCATGCACTTTCAGTGTACTCATGCGAGGAGCCACGCCACCCTAGCGTGGCATCAAAATCAAACTGAAAATCTTGCTCTCAGGCCTCGTCAATCTTGTAGGCCATTGCAGAAACAAACAGGCTAGTTTCTCTGTGGTTCGAGCTGTGATAAGGTCATAGGAAGCTGATATTTTTTATGGAAATCTCTTGGTGCTTCTCCCATGGCATTGCTGCTGTCGAAAGGGATGCCAGTGTGAGCATAGGGCGCCTTCATTGGAAAGGCAGGAAACGGCAGTACTTTTCACTGATAGAAAAACCATCCTTTGAAAGCCTGAAATAATCTCTGGCAGTACAATGAGCAGTTTATGAATCCCCTGAAAGCATGCGGAGTGTTTTGTTTAGATAATTTTCCAGCATTTTCTCAAAGTGGTGCTCTTTGTTTCTTCTGTAAAAGCACATATGACCACCACTCTTATGAACCATTAAAAGAGAGCAGGAACTTGTGAGCATAATTTTAAGAAACTTCCAAATCTAAGAGCCCAGATCACTGAGGCACTTTTCGTCTGGTGAGAAGGAAAACAGCTGCCGAAATTGCTGCACAGATTTTGAATTGAAATGTGCCAGCATTTGTGGGCCCGTTATGGCTAGGGATTCCAGTGTGGTTAAACCCATACACAAGAGTTAAGCGGGCCATGTCCCGTCAAGAATGATGCATCCGGGACAGCATTCCACGGTTGGAGCTGTCCCTAGGTGTCACGAGGCAGCGTGGAAGACAGTCTAGTTAAAGCTCTCACTCACGTTGTAGCTTAAGCTGCTGTTCATTGATTTTTTGTGTAATCTTTTGTTTCTCAGCAGTGTGCCACATCACGTCATACGCCTTTTCAGTGCGAACTGTGGCAAGAGGAGCATCTCCACTTGAGCTTACAAATTCAGGCTGTCATGTTTTTCCCTGCTCACAGTTATGCTTCAGGCAAATTGTACCATTCTGCATGATTTCCCCTCATTCATTGAAATGCTCGGTAAGCATTAGGATTTAGGATGTGAGAAATTATGAGAAGTAAAATATTGGTGTGGAATAGTCAGTTTTATTGCTGCATTTTGAGGAAACATGTTTGTATTGTAATTTTAACTATCTGTATTGATATCTGAACTACTCTAGAATATTCAGTTGTATTTGCTGTGAATTTTATTACTATTGTCTGCTTCAAAATGAAAACTGATGTTGACACGCACTTCGTAGAGAACATCAAATGCTGGGAAGAGTAAAGGAAAGGGTAGCCACCTATAATAAAGAGATGGACTTCGTAAAAGGAGCTTTCTCAAACAGGGGAAGCAAATCTCTTGCAATGCAGCTTTTGCGGCTTCATTAATTTTTTTCTGTGAATTGATCATGTATACTGTCCATTATTATCGCCACTATGTTTCTCGCTTCGGCCGTCGGGAATTCAAAATTAGTAGCTTGCTGGACGCCCAGTTTTAATTTTCTTTGTTGAATGCTTCAGCTCGCCTAGATAGCATATTTAACTCGGGAATGCATTTAACGGCTACATTTTAGTCTTTTTGTCTGCAGATTTTTGTTATTCTGTCCACACCGCAAGGAAACTCGACTATGTAAAGCACGCAAAAAGATATTTGTTTGAGTGGGATTAGATTCTTATTTTATGTGCAATGTGGATAGCAGCAATGCACTGCACTGTGAGCATTTCATCGAATGCAAGCAGATGCTGCTTTCAGTTGGCATCTAGATCACAAAGGCTTATCCAAGCTGCAACGGGAACAGCAACATTGCTGAGAACTAGCTCTAATTTCATATGCAGCAAAGCACAAGGAAAGCAAATATTTATTTTAAAAATACATTGTACAAAACAAATTTTATCTGCTTATGAATTCACAATATACTCGTGAGATCACCAAAAAGACTCCCAGAAATTGTTGCACCCTTTTATCCTTTTGGAATGGGCTGAGTGTTCCAAAGCTAAATACAACGCTGAAATCGCCTATTCCGACTTGAGATCGTCCCAAGTGAGCTGCTTGGTTTCAGAACTCGACGTTGCCCCTCACCCGCTTGGCTTTGCTAAGCATGTCATAGTACCGGCCGGCAATTCAAAATGCCCTGCTATGCACAGCATGTGTACGAGAGCAGACGACGCCGCAGTCCCTTTGTCTACTTTTGGGGCCCGCGTGACCAGGGTTGCTGCTCTTCCTTGGGAGTGACGTCATAACACACCCCGGCGCTCAGAAAGCGAAACCGCTCAGTATAAGTAACACGGTAATAAATTATTTATAGTGCATATATGAATCGTGCAGCATGTGTCATGTATATGTGCCCTGGGGCAATGCAATATTTGAAACAAAGACGCCAACCAAAAATTTGGTGTGTGTCCCCCCCCCCCCCATTTTAAGGTTTTGGGTTTAGCATATGGAGCTTTTGACCTCCTGTGTGCCAGCGTCGGAAGCCGCAAAAGGAAATGCGGCAGTGTTGTGGACTGGCGAAGCTTAACTGCCAAGATTTGAAACCTGATAATTTGATTCTCTTAATTAGTACTGGTCTGACCCAGTGAAACCCTTTTGTTGTTTGTCTTGACTATTTTCATTCTCTCTTGAGCTTTGTGCACACTTCTTTTTGTGTGTGGTTCTTCCAGCACATCTTCAACAATGTTGCTTTTATCCTTTTTTAAAGATCTTTCAAATGTCCATGCACAAGGCCACTAAGGAGTGTGTAGGCTGTTGCGATAGTCTGTTGGCAGATGTTTAACAGTACCTTTTGCTGGGCTAGTTGGTGTGACATTGTGTTCAGGAAATTAAAAACAGCGCTAAATTGTACACAAACCACACAGAAAGACAGCAGCGCCCGTCCTGTCCATCTTTCTGTGTGGTTTGTGTAGAATTTAGCGCTCTTTTTACTTTCCTGAACACAATTGGGAGATGTCCTTATCTTTTTCTCTCTTGCATGCATTCCATTTTTTTTGTGCATTTGTTTGTGGGTTTCTCTTAGTGGTTAATTAGTTGCATTTTACTTTTCTGAGCTTGCCCACTTTTGTTTTCTCTTTTCATGGCATCCAACCCTGCATATGGCTGACACTAGGGGAGGGACTGCAGCAACTGACCTTGCATGACGCAGCATTCTCTGGTCCAAGGCACCTATTCATCGTTCCAGGCTACTGGCTCAAGAACGTGCTCACAAGTCTGCACCTTGGCCTACAAGCAGAATGACAATATACCCATTGCTGCCAGAACTGCTGTGCCAAATAAAGTATTCCTACCAACATGCCTTGTCAGTGATTAATGAAGCATATGAATAGATTACTAACAACTTGGCTGGCCCTATAGAAAAATCATGTTTCAAAACAGTCGGTTGAGACCATACCCAGCCTCCACATTGTTTCCTCTGCAGAGCCGCATATTGCCTTTCTGTTTATGCCCCTGCAGCAGAAAATGCTGCACAAAGTTAATGAGGAAAAGAAATTTCACTGACAAGCTGCTCTGAGACTACTGCTAGAAGGGTACTGAAGCCCAGTGAAAATGTAGATCAGGTAATGAATATTCGTGGGCGCTGCACATGTACTTTCAATGCATAGGAGGGACCATCCCTTGATGTGGGATGCTTCTGCCTATACCACCACCTCATACAGCACTGACAGTGCTAGGAAATAGTGCTGAATATTGTAATCTGGGTGCTTTTAACTGAGTGGTCTTTGTAGGTATTTCAAAAAGGCTAGGCAACCATCCTAGCACTACTGGGGTTCCAACCCACTGCAAATGAGGCAGATTCTGTAGCGCTTGGCTCTCGCTGGCAGTTAGTGAAATTGGTATCTCCCGAAACTGCACTCTGAAAGAGCATAAAGAAAACTCTTCCACGGTAATTCATGCCATGCAACACGACCTGGAAAAGATCACATGGCTAGTTCATCCATTGTTTTCAGGTTCAAGACATCTGCCAATTTCAATACGGTAGCTTCAGTCTGTTGCAAACTACATTTCTCTTGAAGACACTTTTTGAGCAGGAATTGGGTTTCGCCCAGTTTTCATGATGATGCTTTGGGTGCACAAACTGGGTAATGTTGGTCTTTACCTGTTAACAAAGGGCCCTAAATGATTAAAACGATATTTGGCAAATTCGATTTACAGTCTTCTCTTACCATTTCTGACCTATCTTTCCTCAAACAGAACAGTGCCTTATTGAATTTGCATCACTTGTTAATGTCAGATTTAATTTTTTTCTTGCTCTAACCTTGCTTAGCTGCTAAGGGCCATTATTGCCCGAGAGGTATGTAGGGTGTGTGCTGTACACACACAAAAATCGCTTCATTCAAATCTGCGCTATTTACAGAAAGGTACTTCGGTCCCGTCAAAATCTCGTATTTCAGTGCGACAAAACTGCCGGTAGTACACGCTTATTCAACGGCCGTACAGCTTACCTGTCCTGACCGATGATGAAGCATGGCAATGCAGCGTGCTGCACGTGGCCATCGTGCTTTCGACAGCCCCCGGACCGACAGTCTATGAAGGGTCATTACATGCACTATGCACGCGTTGCTTGGTGTGGGTTGTGGTCTTTGCGGCTGCTTCACTATAGTTCTTTTTTTTTTTCCTGTGCTCCTGTCACGACGTGGGGCCAGTTTATTTTAGAACATGCGAAGCCGATCGAGTGGCATCTATGAGGCGCCGCTAATGCTGCCAGTGCTGATGAACGGTCGCATAAGAATGACAAGACCAGTGAATGCATTAAACCCTCTGGTCGGGCTCTCTTTATTCCGAACTCTATTTTCGGTCCCCTTACCTTTAATTTCAAAACGGCATGATTTGAACAAATTTTCAGTCCCTTAACAGTTTGAAGTATTGAGACTTCGAGATATGCCCGACCATTGGCGCGTGGCGTTGCAACGATATATATCCTTTTCATGGCGCGCGCACAATTTGGCTCTAAACGTGATCGTCCTTGCCTTCATCTTCAAAAGTCTTGGCGCAAATCTCAAAAGTTTACTCGCAACAAACATAAATATAAGACTGCTCAAAGAGAGCAGCACGCGGCTACAAAACCACCGTGCCGCACACACGTGTCCACTCTTGGCACCCTCAGTTCGAATAGAATTTGACCAAAAGTTTGAGCTAAGAAAGCGAGCACGAAACAACGAGAGTTCTCCGTGAGTGCGTGTGTTTGGGGAAGGGTCGTGCTCAATAGGTTTTGCCACTAAAAGCACTGATCGTGGTGCTTGCGTGCGGTACAGCGAAACGGTGATATCGATACGAGATGGAAGTACGCGTTATATGTTGTTCCGCAGCTGGCGCTTCTATAGTCCTCACAATGAAAAGTGGAAGGATTGATTTTTTTTTCCTGCAAAACAAACCTCGAGTAGAACCCCGCTGTTACGTTCGCGGTTGCTGCGTTTTACCAGTGCTACGTTTTCATGAGCCAGTCCAGCTGCCATAGATCGAAACCCATGTATACGTAATTGAAACTCGATCGCCTGTATCTGTTACATAATGCAATTATTGCATTATTTCCGCATCGCATGCCGCGGAAGTCGCCTCGCGGTGATAGCTTACACCGTTCCGGCATTTGTTCAATGCGTGTGCAATGTCAGTGCCGGGTAGAAAAAGCGAAACTATACACTATATATCGGCCCTTGTCCGCCGCTGTGTTAGGCGACTTCTGGCGGGAAGCCCCCACGACAAAGTGAGCGCGCTTACTGAATAGGTGATTTTTGGTGCGGCTGTTGGCACAGTTACATCGCCGCTGTGATGCCAGCGCGAACGACCCTAACGCGCGAAAACGAAACTATGCCGCGGCAGACGGCACACGAGATGCAGTTGCGCGCGTTGGCTCCGACGGTTTTGTTTCTGCCATCCGCTTTATTCTTGTCACCCGCACCTTAAGATACACAATTTCGAGATTCCAATAGGCGATGATCCTATGGGATTAATGTGGCCACCGCGAAAAAGCGAAGAGGAGCGCGCGTACCGCACCTTCGCACGCTCTAGGCATGCTCCCTCTTAGCTGCTAAAACCCTTCCACAGACAGCTGCTCAGAAGCGGAATCGAAATTTGAGCTATATATATATAGTTGGCATAGCATCATGGAAAAAATGGCACACTCATCACTTGTGTTGTTTGGTCTTCTTTGCTCATGCAGAACGATCCTGAGAACCACACAGCCTTGCTAATTCCAGAAAAGGATGTGACGCACACGTCATAATAATAAAAAAAACTGCAGGCAACAGTGCATAATTTTTTTTCACGCTAAACATTCATCTGTTACCTGGCTGTTACTTTTTTTTTTTTGCGGTCCTATGAAAAACTCTGCAGCAATGTGTTTTATTGCATTTGATGCTCTGGTGCATTTAACAACTATATGTGGACACTTGAGTGCACTCTCAACTCTCGCCTTAGGTCGTACACACATATGTGTAGCCCAAAAAAATTTAACTTCATATTGTCTCTCCCAGATGCACACAAATCACATACATCACCACCTGGACAACATGACCACAGATTTCATGCATATTCAAGAATGCTGATTCCATGGCTGCAGTTGAGGTTTTCGGCCAGAAGCATGGGTAACGGGGCGAGCTGGCACAGGTTGATTGCTTGCAACAGAGAAGTAATCACTAGCGAAATGCGTCGTAGTATGTGCACCGACATTTGCAGCTGAACTGGTTTTTACTGAAATGTGAAATGTGTAGTAGTCACTGAAGTAGAAAATAACTCAAGCGTGTACTGCAAAAACAAAAAAATAAAATAAAATTGATTCAGCAGGTGACTGTGAGAGTTTTCAATTGCAACGTATATATGCCAATCCTAATTTATCTTCGAGAAAGTACTCTACAAGCTATAATAAGTTCAAAATTGATGGCCTACGGATTGTTTCACTGAAGATGTGGCAATTTTTTAAATAGATTAAATACAGCTCAGATGTTTATTTAACCCGCAGGCTTGTAAATTAATATAACATATTTAACTTTTTACCAGTTGCAGTAATGCACCTTATTTATTGAGAGGTTGATTATAGCTGGCCGTAATATCCGCATCAGTTTTTAGATTTTTCAAATTGTGATTCTCATCGCGGCTGCAGCGCACTGAGTTTGGGGTGCCCAAATGGGCGAAACTGTACGGGTCAGGAGCACTCGCATCCACGCCTACAAGTCCATACCCAGCTCTTTCCTCGAGCAGTTCCCACTGCGGTAACTAAAGTGTATACTACACACTTTATTCCCTGCTACTGTTTTTCAAGCTCAGCCAGTGTAAAAGCAGATCCCTTTAAGAGCTGTTCCTTATAAAAGAACTAATCCCAGCTAGGACATATCTTCCACAGAAAGATTACAGCAGAAGCCTTAACACAGCTGAAATACCTGCAGGCTTTTGACAGGTATCAACTGAATATGTAGACAGTTTAGTCTCACAAATCCCAACTGACCCCTGCTGAGATCACACACAACCCTGTGGTTTCCGTAGCTGGTGACCACTCGAAATCTCCCATGCTTGTGAAGTTGACCTGCTATTGGTCCAGGACAAACATTTGGCTTTTATTATGTCATTAACTGGAACTATTTGCAATGATGTTTCAGGCACACCTCAGTTTTGATTACACAGTTTCACTTGGTTCCAGCTTGAACAGTGAAGCTGCTTTGCAAGAGAAGGTGTGGCATCATATATTAGCAAACAGCTATGATTCTTAATTTGAAACTGTGGTCAACAGATTTCTGCTTGAGACTGAGTGATATTAGTTCATATCAGCTGCTACTATGCCAAATTCTCAGTTTAGGATGTTTCCCTTGCACGTATGTAAATCCAGATGGCAATTTCCCAGTGAAAGCAAATTATATTCACCTGAACTATAGCTTATCTACTGCCTTCATGACTGTAGAAAAAAAGGTTTAAAGCTCCTTCAAGTAAGTGCAATATTAGTACAAGACCCACTTAATTTTCATTGAAAGGTATGATGGCATTTTCATCAAGCAGAGAGAGACAGTGGGGATTTAGAACTGCAATGTGAGACATGGGTCATATGGTTACTTGGTCATCACAAAGCTCAACTTTTCTTATTAAATAGAAGTAGAAATAATTTGCTTATTGTTAAGATGTCAGGTTGAAAGCTCTTGACTTTAGTTGTTATCAAAGCTGCTGAGCGAGAAAATTGTGTAAAGCACGCATTTTACCCCATTAAAGATGAAGCATGGAAGAACATACCATCAGATGAACCTGTGCTCACTGAAAAAATAATGCAGACAGTACAATAAGAGCCAACAGCCCCTGTGAAATAATTTAAAGGCCCAGATTGCAGTATAAATCAATCATAAATCAATATGTTCAGAATAATGTTTGCAAAGTTTCAAATCAGGTCATTTACTGAGCAGAACAAATAAAATGTACTGCACTCGTTCTGTTCACACATTTTTGAAAAGACCTCTTTGCTGTTTTTCTTCCATTCACACAATATTAAGATTACAAACAGCCTGACAATTGTAGATACATAAGGGCAAACTGTGCAATTACTCCTACCGGAAGCAAAAGAATCAAAACAACCAAAAGCTACACGAAACAACTATTACAGGCACAACAAATACAGATTATTTTTTTTTCTTTTTGAAATGTTACAGTCATGCTGATCCTAGTGTATCAATAATGAGAATGTGATTTTGCAAGAAGTGTGCTTAAATATTTTCAGCCTCACCTGTTCTTTCCCAAGATGCCATCTCGGAAAAGCACTTTCATTTAACTTGCACGCACACACACCTTTTTCACTGCCAGAAGACTGCGCGTGGTAATGCAGCAAAACACTGAAGAATAATACAGCAGCTTCAGCTGCCCCTTTAGGCTGTGCACGGATGGTACAGTAAAGAGCTGTTTGTGTGATTCACCAAAGTTGTCAGGTATATATATGCCAGTGTGCTGCCTTCCTAGCTGTACCCAGCTAAATTTTGTGGTTCCGCAACTTTCGATGGGAAGTAGATTCTGTTGAAAAGTTTCATATCTAAAAATGGTGATGAGTAATTTCTGTTTGTAAAAAATGGTGATGTCTGTTTATAAGAAAGACTATGGAAAGACCTAGAAACAGGAAAATGTGTAGACTTGGCGACAGAAGACGGCTATTCAAAACACATTTCAAACATTCTTCGAGCTATATTGCCCACATGGCAAACATGAAGGAGTTGAAACAAATATTGTAATATCTTAGCTAAGAGTATCATAACTGAGTTCTAATATTGTTTTTTTCTCATGGATACTAGAGCCAAGGATTTCACATTAAAGAGCAACCACAGAATCTTCTGTAATGTGACACAAACATAATAAGCTACCACTATAGTATAAGAGAATATGCTAGGATATTTGATATAGTTCACATATTCTATTGAATTACAGCTGCAGGATAGAGAACCACGATTAAGTAAAGAGATCATTGTTTTTGTGCGTTAACTGAAATTCCATTGTCATAAAATGATTTAAGCATATATAATTTATGTTTTCCTGCAACTAATGCATCGTTGTCTCAAAGTGTACTTGATCTGTGAGCAAAACTGTGCAGTCCATGCACTGGAAGACCAAGCACCTGAAGTTATCGAGCTCAAGCCATTAGTGATTAAATTTTTTAAAATAGTATGGAAGATAAAATAGAAGCCAGCAGTTTACCAGCCTCTATATATTGGTAGTTTACCACCAGGTTCAGTTTGGCTATTTTATTTAATAATGATTGGCTATACAAAAAATTCTCAAGGATAGCGAAAAAGGGAGCTCAAAAGCCTAGCAGGTACAGTTTGCTTGGTAAAATCCTATGTTTTATCACATCAAAGATTTTCTGAACACTGAGAAAAAAAGCGCAGTTAAACAATTTGTCAAATGACGAATACAGCTCAGCTGCAAATTTGTCAAGAATTAATGTAATGCCCCTTCTTGTAATATCGCCTTCCTCATGATTAAAAAAACAAAGAATGTTTAAAAAATTTGTTAAAGAAAATGTTAAAAAAATGTCCTTAACTTGAGCTGAACTCCATTGCCTTCCTATACAGCAGCGAATGTAATCATCAGGTTACTGAGAGAGGCAGTCGAGCACAGCAATGGGACATTCCGCCAGTAACGAAGGAGGAAGCAAAGAAAGCCTTAGGAGCAATGCAGAGAGGGAAAGCAGCTGGTGAGGATCAGGTAACAGCAGATTTGTTGAAGGACGGAGGAGAGATTGTGCTACAAAAACTAGCCACCCTGTATGCGCAATGCCTTGTGACCGAGAGTACCAGAAGCTTGGAAGAACGCTAACATCTTAATTTATAAGAAAGGAGACGTCAAGGACTTGAAGAATTACAGACCGATCAGCTTACTGTCCGTTGCCTGCAAGGTATATACTAAGGTAATCGCTAATAGAGTCAGGACAACCTTATACTTCAGTCAACCAATGATCAGGCAGGCGTTCGTAAAGGATACTCGACAATAGACCACATTCACACTGTCAATCAGGTGACAGAGAAATGCACAGAATATAACCAACCCCTGTATATAGCCTTCATTGATTACGAGAAAGCATTTGACTCAGTGGAAACCTCAGCTGTCATGCAGGCATTGCGGAATCAGGGTGTGGGAGAGTGGTATGTGAAAATATTGGAAGATATTTACAACGATGGCACAGCTACTATAGTTCTTCATAAAGTCAGCAATAAAATTCCAATACGGAAAGGTGTCAGGCAGGGAGACACAATCTCACCAATGCTATTCACTGCCTGCTTACAGGAGGTATTGCGGGGCCTGAAATGGGAAGAGTTGGGGATAAGAGTTAATGGAGAATAGCTGAGTAATTTGCGATTCGCTGATGACATTGCCTTGCTAAGTCACTCAGGACAAGAACTGCAAAGCATGATCAATGAGTTAGACAGGCAGAGCAGAACGGTGGGGCTAATAATTTACATGCAGAAAACCAAAGTAATGTTCAACAGCCTAGCAAGGGAACTGCAGTTCGCAATTGGTAGCGAGGTGCTGGAAGTAGTAGAGAGAGAGAGAGAGAAAAGGACGGAAAGGCAGGAAGGTTAACCAGGCGATGCCCAGTTGGCTACCCTACACTTGGGGAGGGGAACAAAGGGGAAAAAAGGAAAAAGAGCGGCAAGGAAATGAGTCGTCTAAGTGTCCAGCGACCACTATGTCACAGAGACAGAGGGCGCGCACTGAAAACTTAAAGATTATAGGCGGGAATGCAACCCCGAGTCCCTTAGGAAATTCAGGAGCGCTTTCACCGCTTTCTGTTGTCTGGAAGGTTGTGTCCAAGGCCCCAGAACGTTAGACTCTGTTAAAGGACGCGAGTCCAAGCGGAGCAGAGAAGCAACTAGGCAACCGTGCTCTCGCTCAAAACGAGGGCAGTCACAGACGAGGTGGCTAGAGATATGTCTACTTAGGGCAGGTAGTGACCGCAGATCTGGATCATAAGAGGGAAATAACCAGAAGAATAAGAATGGGGTGGAGCGCATATGGCAGGTTCTCTCAGATCATGAATGGTAGCTTACCAATATCCCTGAAGAGAAAAGTATACAACAGCTGTATCCTACCGGTATTCACCTATGGGGCAGAAACGTGGAGGCTAACAAAGAGGGTTCAGCTTAAGTTAAGAACAACGCAGCGAGCTATGGAAAGGAAAATGATAGGTGTAACGTTAAGAGATCGGAAGAGGGCGTTGTGGGTGAGGGAACAAACGCGGGTTAATGACATCTTAGTTGAAATCAAGAAGAAGAAATGGGCTTGGGCAGGGCATGTAATGCGAAGGTAAGATAACCGCTGGTCCTTAAGGGTAACGGAGTGGATTCCAAGAGAAAGGAAACGTAGCAGGGGACGGCAGAAAGTTAGGTGGGCGGATGAGATTAAGAAGTTTGCGGGGATACAGTGGCGGCAACTGACAAAGGACAGGGTTAATTGGAGAGACATGGGAGAGGCCTTTGCCCTGCAGTGGGTGTAGTCAGGCTGATGATGATGATTGCCTTTCAATTACAGCATTACCCACAGCATCGGACAAGCTGATATGGACCAGATGGCTTTGGTGACCCTGGCACAAGATATCCACGGCGCTTCACGTTGCGTCATAATAAATCTGTTTCTCTCTCAGACACACATGCGGCTGCTGCAGAATCCATGGATGCGTGTGTTCCTTAATTGGAATGTGGGTGTTTGCGCTGCAGTTACATCTGAAGTGTCATACAAACTTGTCTGAAACCTCGTTTTCCTCAATATATTTTGTTTACTGGTGATTATGTTGGAGTGTCTGTCTATTCTTTAGCTTGGTGGGTGCCATATATCAACTTTCTTCCCTTCGTATAAATTAAATGGATGATTCGTTGCTTCACCCCACGTCTTGAAATAATGCTGCTTATTCACCTACTTATTTTTCGTATCGTATATAGGACAGTTGACCACTTGCTTTTGTTCTGCTGTTCAATAAGCTGTAATGAGTATGTGTGTGCAGTTTATGACCAAGTAGAATGAGCCCATGCTTGTCTGAGGTTTGGTTTTATGTGGTTTATCGTACGTCCCAAAGTGACTCAGGCTATGAGGGATGCCGTAGTGGCGGGCTGTGGATAATTTCGACCACTTGGGGTTCTTTAACGTGCACCGAAATCGCACAGTACAAAAGGCCTCTAGCATTACGCCTTCATTGAAATGAGGCCAACAAGGCCGGGATCAGGCCCACATCTTTCAGGTCAGCACCTGAGCACCAAAACTACTAAGCCACCGTGGCGGCCTGCCCATGCTTTTCATTCAGTGTTTCGGTATATACACTGCATTTGTCATCACCTGTTGGGTCACCTTGTCAAGCCACTGACAGCAGTAGCGTTTTGTGGCTGCTCCCTCTTTGCACAAAAAGAAAATTCAATTTGAAGAAGTTATGCATTAAAATATTTTGTTCCATCACCTTACTTATTCACTCTCAAGGCTCAAGGGCATTATTTAGAGAAATGGGTGAACAGAACAAATTATTAACAGAACAAATCAGTTGCAGCTTTCTTGAAGGCGATGTTATTGACGATCGCAGTGCCAAAGGCAAAAAAGTGGTTCCAGTCGTTACTGGTGTGTGGATAAAATGACCATATGACATGCGAGAACACACTTTAAACATGTGGTCATTACGTGATGAAATGTAGGGCTCATTGTAGTGCTTGTGAAAAGCTGAAAATCAGTGCACCAGAGGAAAGAAATAGATGTTGTAAAACAGAAAACAAGACTGTCTGCAGTGTTGAAACTGAATGGTAAAAAGAAAGAAAAATTTATAGTAAAGCAAAAGAAATATCAATATTGTTGTGACAAATTTGTCGTCAAAAAAAGGGCAATTGAAATGCTAAAAACATCTTGCCATCCTAATATCACTCCCAAATTTTATCAAGAATTGCAGAGAATTTTAGAATGTGTGGTAAAACAACTATTTTGATTCAAATTTAATACCCGCCTTTGCTGCTCTGCCAATGCCAAAACTGGTAAAAATTTTTCTCGAAACATGTAATACCTATTTGAAACATTTTTTGTATAACATGTCTATACCTCTGGATTGTAAAGTTGAGATTTCGGGGCATGGTCAAAGGTGTCTACCACTCATATTAATAAGACAGCAAGAGCTGAATTACGACTATCCAACATTAAAATGATCGTTAAACTGCAAGATCAAATAGCCCCAGTTGAAGGACTCATCATGCTTCTGCAAGTTCCAGTGGTTCTCGCTAAGCTGGTGCCAACAATACATGATCCCAGCTCTTTGAACAGCACTTCAACAAACCTTGTTAGCAGAAGCACGAAGTTGGCAGTGCACAAAGTGCCATGAAATTGCGGCCGACCATGCTCACGTCGAGGACCTCATTTCAACAGCAACTAACATACACAAATATCTACACAGTACCAAGATTTATTACAATGAAAAAAAAAAAAGGTTTTCCTTGCTGCTAACCAATACGAAGTTGCCAATTCTGAGTCCTTGCGACACTTACGGCCAAGTGAAATGTGCCGTGTGAATTACTTCTGCTTATATGCATTGCTTACAAGGTGAGTTATTATTGAGAAAGTTGGCTTAGAATTGAAGAAAGCATATCAGTTTGAGTAGTTTAAGCACACAAACAAGGAATGAAAACATGGGAAATGAGCTGCAACCAATCAATTTATTTCCTGGCTGAAGCACTGTACACAGGAAGAAATGAATCATTATTAGTATGGCTTCAATGCAAAGCAATACTGCAATTAAATAAGAAATTCAAAAGACAAGCCAGTTATGAAAGTTGTTCACGTGCCATCATGTCTATGCTATTATAACTGGTACCCTAATCTCTTAAAAGAAGTTCAATCTCATAGGTAAATGAATGCATCTTAAAGGGGGGAGGGGGACTATACACCATTGCCACGCCATCTAGCATGACCTACTGACGGAATTAAGTATTCCCACAGAACACCAATGCAGTACACCAATTGTTTGTAATGTCTTTTCTGTCACCCATGCTTTCTAACACAAAATGTGCGTGGATTCAGGCAAGGCAGCTTGAGAGAAGTGTTACAAAACAATTAAGGATTCTGAACCTGCTGGCCACCTTTTTGATGTTAAATGTGGAATATACTGTGGGCTTAGGGCGCAACTGCAGTTAGCTTCGGTGCATAGGGCACACGTCGTGAAGTTTTCACCTTGCCTTAATAGTAGAATGAAACATTGGTCACTGACCATGTCGAACACGTTGATTGACATTTCAGAACCCTAACAGGTTGCTCGTTCAAAATGAAGGACCGGTCATGACAAAGCAGCTCCTTAACTAATCAGGGCAATGACTTTGCATAAGCCTGGTGAAGGTTTCCCTTTGTTCTGATGACTGTCTTCGGAATCATCTATGTTATAAAGGATTCCAGGTGCAGCCACACTTACACATTTCTTTCAGTGGCAAAGATTTCCAAACTCTCCCAAGCAATTTCACGCCCTGGTTGTGCATGTTCTGCCACAGCAGCTGTTCGATTCCTGCCGACATCACTGCGATGCTCTTTCAGCCGCCTGGGTATGTTTCTAGTTGTCTCCCCCGATGTAGACCGAGTTAATCGTTGCAAGGCAAACGATTCCGGGGAACTTCGAACGAGGCAGAGCATCTTTAACATTTGCAAAATCCCCGCGCAATATACTAGTTAGCACGTGGGCAATATTCACCAAGTGCGTTTTGAAAACTCCTGCCATTCGTTTGGAATGTACAGGGTCGTCAACTCTTAGTACGAACACGCGCGTGGCCTCACTCTGGAGGGCCACTGCGCACGACACGGCCGCGCATCGAAGCGAAGTGGTAGATGACGTGAAGCACCACGTCCAGGTCAAACTTCCCCACGTTGTAATGAATTCTCATTATTAACTTGCATATATCCTCTGCGCAAATCAGGTTGAATGCCGAAACGAATGAGCGCACATATGCCTACTCGCAAAACTCATAAATTACGCGAAATGAAAGCGTATTCATGTCGAATTATAACAAGATTTTCCGGAGAAAGCTGGAGCGTCTTCGAAGGCACTGCACAAGCGCGAGCACCCAAACAACGCAAGCACACACGAGTCCTTTCACAACGAATCAAGAGATCACAACGCGTCACGCAAAAGCCGAGGTCACATATACACGGTGAGAATGATGCCAAACGCCTGCATGACCATAGGAAACTTTATCACACCACCTAAAATCGAAGCGCGACCCCGACATCATACGATCAGGCGTTGACAGGGGCCGATCAAACAAGCAAACGATGCAAAAACGGCGGCCCAAATCTCGTCCGCCAACAATAAACGAAGCCAAGGCAATCCATGGGTGAAAATAACGCTTTGGGCCGGCTTTTCGTTATTTCCACCGGGTAGCAATAACGCTTTGGCTTGGATTTCCGTTATTCTCACCCGGTCGCAATAACGCCGGCCCTATTTGGATTGGCCGCTCGCGTAGAGTCGAAGACGAAGCCGCTGTTTACCGCGCCTGGGTGCCGTGCGTGCAAGTCGCGACGCGCATTCCTCTTTTCATCTTTTAGTACGGGCCTCTGTGCGTTTAGGTTCTGTTCAGCGATTACTTCATCGTGCAAGCTTCATCGATGTGTGATGCTGCAGTGGGCGACATCTTCTGAAAGAAACAGCGCACGCCAGATCGTCCCGGCGCCCTCATCGTACGGATTCTTTGCGCCCAATTTCAACCGTACAAGTAAGTGACATTTTCGTTTGGTCATACGGGTTGTTTCCTGCCATCAAGTTATGGTGTGTTCAATACAGATTTTTTATCATGGATTGTGTGCGCGAGCCGCTGCTTGTTGCTATTTCTTGTTTTGAGCCGGTCGCGTGCGGCCGGAGGGAGCCTATCGTGTGCAACACACGATCGCAGCGGCGCAATCTGCAGGCGTCTTTCTCATGCTTTCTTTCGCTGCAGGCTCTGATCCTTCGTCTGCCGTGCGAAAGAACATTGCCGGTCGTCTCTTCAACGCCAAGTATTTGTCCCTGCTCACGACCATTCAGTAAGGTAAGTCCAAACCGCAGTCTCCGTTCAGAAAGGGGCGAGTAAATTAGTGTGCGCGCTTCTGTGGCACGTACTGCGCGCAGTGCTCACATCTACTGCAGCACTGTATGTGATTCTTATTGCACAATAATCCCTTTATAATTTTAGCGCTGCAAGGCAACTCCTTCTGCCAGGCCGCTTTTTTTTTTTTTGCGAATGGACGGCGTCAATTTTTTTTTTCTTTACCACGGAGTAGCAAGCAAACGATAAAACAGTAAACGTGAAATTTATTTATTCATAGGCAAGAAATTAGCAGCTCATTTGTGCTCTGCGCTTCCAGGCATGCGGCCGTTTTCGCTTACACCTTGCAATATTTTTGCTAACCCAGAATGTGACTTATCATGCCAGCAGTTTTACTGCATTCGAATGGCAAGATGCGCTTGCTAATGGTGTTAAGTTGATATGTAACTGGCTCTTCACTCAGGCTGAGAACTAATAGAGAAAAGTGAACTTGTTTAGTTCTTTTTATTAGTGAAAAAGTCAGGGTCAGGGCTAGTTGGTGGCCAAACATTAGCTCACAAAAGCGTACAGTCTATGTCACCTCTTTTTGTGCTCTTGTATTCTCTTATGAAAGAGTGAAACTTTAGGCTTGATGTTGCTCTAAGAGGTTGAATAGAAGAATACGCTAGTATCTAAGCTTTTCTGTTTAGAACAATAAGGATTTTGGTTGCACTGCGGTAATCTGTCAACGAAAAAAAAAATTCTGTAATGAATACTGTCAATCTCGTAAGCAGTAACAGTATAGTTCTTTCTTTTTTCTGCAGTGGCTGTTAGAAGATATGTTAATTATGTTAGGCACTTAGTGACAATTCACTGGTAATAGGCCATTGTGCTGTAGAAGTTTGTCTAGGCTTATTATGCCAGTGCACTGCGTCAATTATGCCTGTGATAAATATGTGGCAAGTGCTGTAATAGATAAAGTTTGGAACAAAAAGTTGTTTCTCGTTTTCAAACTATTCCTGTCGTTTTTTGAGCATGTGTGCTGCCATTACGTGGTTTAATGAACATATAAGTTATCACTAACCATTACACTAACGCTATAAATGACATCTCTATTGCAGTGCACCTGGGAGAAGGAGGGATGCAAAGGTGCACAACCACTGTCACTCCTAGCACCGAAGTTCAGCCTGGATTCTTCAAAACCGTACGAGTGGCCGGGACTAGACGTGTGTGGTATGTATGTTTTTATGTAATTGGGACATTGTTGCAAGTTCATCATCACTTGATGTCCATCCGTGAACATAGTATGCTATGTTGCGCAGCTGCAGCCATTCTATTACAGAGATTTTAGAGCTTTTCAATGTTTTCGAGGACTTAGTTCCGAAAGAATTTCTGAATAATGGTTTGAATAATTGTGACCACTTTTTATGGCATGAAGTATAAATCCAGTTTTTTTTCTGCAAAAGTAGGCTGGACTTCAGCAAACATTTCATATTGAATTAGTTTGAGAGGCGCTGCCTACAATTCATGTTGCTGGAGAAGTCAGAAAAAAATGAGGCAGAGTTATGGTAATGCTTGGCAGGGTGGCATGCTACCAAGCTAATATGACTAGCACCGTCGTTTATGCATGTAGAGCTTAATGTGATATGAAGCTATGTGAGGCTGTTCATCTTCTTTGCACTGTTCACACTTTCTTTTTGAGTAGGAAGGTGCTGTTCACTGATGTGAATAATTTCCAATAACTCACGTGAACCCATATTTGTTCTATTTCACATTGGAGTGAACTTAAAATTTAACTAAGCTCACGTGCCCTGCATGTGAAAGCAGATATGGAAGGCAACTGGTTTAATAGCCATTCTTGCATGCTGTCAGTCAGTGTTTACAATTTCATTATGCTAAGCATCTGAAAAGATGTGTAAAGGTAACACAACATTCTGTTGTGCCAGCAAAATGTAATTCATGAGAATTACTGCTGCTGCATATGCTGCAAGCATTGGATGAAGCAGCACTGTCTAAATAAAAAGACGAGCTTTGTAATTTCCTCAAGCAAAAATAGTGCTTTAGAAGGAGACTGTTCTATGCTGCTTGTGTAGTTAATGTAGTCTGTCAGTGAAGGCCAGTCCATAACCAAAGCTTTTTGCACAGGCATAATGTAGAGGTGTAGTATGAAACAGGCTATGAACGTGAACAAAAAGTATCTTTATTATAATGTGGTCCAAATAATTTTTTTGGTATGATGTTACCTCATGCATGGAGATAACTCTTTAGATGTGTAAGTTGCCCTTGCTATTATTTCACATTTAGCCGAAAGCTTTTCCTTGTTTTCCAGGAGTGGTAGACTAAGATTTATAGTGCATAGCCTTTGTGCATAGGCCTTTCACCAGGTATTTAAACTGTATCGAAAGGCTGTGACAATGCAATGCACCCAGAAATGCCATCACAGGCACAAGCTTCCTGCTGTTTGCTAATCGGAAATGAATTCACAGGTAATATATGCAGGGAAAATTACAATTGGAAGTATCACTCATTGATGCTCAGATAATCACCTACACTTCCCTTTTAGGAAGAAAATTCACTGTATGGGCAACAAAACATATAATGGCATCAGAGACCAGAGACATATTGTTAGCAAGGGCTGCATGAAACCTTAACCACTCTAGATACAGAGAAATAAAAACACGAGAATGGAGGGAAGGGTTTGTTAAACGGCATTTCATTTTATCACCTTTTAGTAGCTTCCATTTCATGCACATGTTTTTCTGTTTCTTGATATGACCCTCTTCTTAGTCTGGCATCCGGGATGCCTACAGCCTGACCGTGCAGCTGGGCACAATATTCTGGATTTTTCCTGAGAAGCCAGTGTGCTTGTGATAATGTCAGCATATGTGAGTGATTAAGTAGCTGCCATTTAGGACATGTTTTGTTTTTCCTGCATATCTTTTCTGATTTTGGTTCTCATTAATAAACAGAAGCCTGCACTTGTGGCATTGTTTTCATGCATCGCCCTTTATCCCTGCCTTTTGTGTGGTTTACACTTTTAGACCTGAATTAACTAAGCCCATGGTCACGTCGTCTGAGCTTTGTGGTTGCAAAATTCATTATATGTTTTCTTCTCTGTGCAGGTCAAATACATGGTACATACTGCCTCCACCTGTATGAAGAAGACTGCCAGGGTCATTGCTGTAATATGGTGTAGCATGTGACAAAATAAATATGACGGTATGTTTCTTTCTCCAATTCGTTTATGAATCCTTTGTGTACATTCTGCAGTAGTACCTGCACCTGAACACACAATGACACAGACCATCTCACATGAAAGATTCGTCGCAACATTTTGACACTGCCTGCACTTCCAGAAAGACTCGGGCTTCTACCATATGGGTCAACTTTAGTTCTGCATTCAGTGGGCAGGTTTACGCTACAGAAGGGTAATAATGCTCTCGTGTGGACAGTATAAATACACCACCGAGTAGTGCATAGATACCCTTTGCAGTAGGGCATTACTTTGTACCACTAGAAGGGTAACTTTATCCACCATGTAAGGGTATAAGCATGCACCACAGGGGTGCAAACTTTGCTCTGTTTATGACGGTATAAGTTTAGTCTTTGACAAAGTAACTTTGCACTTCTATACATAGCATAAATTTACCTACTAAAGGTGCAAACTTGCACCTTGCATGCTAGGATATGTTTATGCTTTCCTCAGGCTAACATTTACCCCTTTTAGAAAGGTGTAATGTTATACCTAACTGGTTTAAAGTTACTCTTCTTATGTCAGTGCAAGTTTAGGCTATTAGAGCGTAACATTACTCTATGTGCGAGAGCATAAATACTTAGTCTCCAAGAAACAGCGTAACCTTACCCCCAAAAAGGTGTCAGCTCAGCGACAAGTGTTTTACCCCCCAAAAAGACTAAGATCACACCTTTTTTTTTTAGAGTGTATGGTATGAGTTCGCGGTAGTGCGCGTGTCCTCAAGTACGTCAAGGTCTGTTGCCACAAGAATTCCGCTGTACGGTCCGCGGTGAGCATGAAATCTCGTAGTCGATGCTTGGCCGTTGCGGGATCCAAGTAACTCTGTAGCTGAGCAGAAAGCGACGTTCTGTGCGGGCGAGCTAGTCTTTGCCATTTATATCTCAAGATCCTGCAGATCCGAGCACCGTGACCCTCTGAAGGTTGGAAACTGGCAAACAAGACGACAACATCATCTGGGGGCTTCTTGGTTCTGATGCAGAAGGACAGCGAGCGTGCTAGGCAGACGGCGACGGCAATAAGCGCAACGGTGAAGTGAGGGTCACTGGACACATACTGAAAGGGGTCCGCAAGACTAGAAATGAATCTTACAAGTGTTAAGGTTCGGGCTATTTGGTTGATCTTGTTTGATGAAACAGCGCAAGGGACTAGGACGCAGACAGAAGAGGACAGAACAGCCATGATCATGTTTCATCATTTGACCTTGTTTAATCAAACATGATCAACCAACTAGCCCGCACCTCAACACTTGCAAGCTTCATTTCTTGTTCCGCGGGTCCTTTTAAATATGTGTCCACTGACCCTCACTTCACCGTTACACTTACTGCCGCCGCCGTCTGCCTAGCACGCTCGCTGTCCAAATGCATCAGAAACAAGAAGCTCCCAGAAGATGTTCTCGTCTTGTTTGCCAGTTTCCAACCTTCAGTGGGTCAAGGTGCTCGGATCTGCAGGGTCTTGAGATCTGAATGGCAGACTAGCTCGCCTGCACAGAAATTTGCTTTCTGTTCAGCTACGGAGTTACCTGGATCCCGCAACTGCCAAGAGTCGACTAGAGAGTTTATGCTCATCGTGGACCATACAGCGGAATTACTGTGGCAGCAGACCTTGGCGTACTTGTGGAACAGATTCACACAGCGCAACGGAACGAGGACAAGAAGGAACACGAAACACAAGATGGGCGCTGTGTTTCCCGTCCTGTGTTTCGTGTTCCTTCTTGTCCTCGTTACATTGCGCTGTGGGAATCGGTTTCTTAAAGCATGAACCAACTAGTCCACACCAGAATCCTCTCAGAACGTACTTGTGTACACTCGAACGACCGCAAACTCATACCATAGTCCTTCAATGCATTGAAGGACTATGCTCATACCGTAAGCGGGCAGGCCCACAACCCAGAAAACTTGGAGCTCCCCCAAAGACGTCGCCGAGGTACTGACCCTTGTTCCGAAATTCGTGGCTCGGCCGAAGAAGTCAGCGCCCGAGCTCCTGTCACTTGTGAGACATATTTCAAAGTTCCGGATGAAGAGAAGCAGCGGTGCATATTTCATGGTGTCAACGTCTAGACCAAATGCAAGTTTAATCGGCCCTGTGTCTGTCCTCTTCTGTCTACGTCCCCGTCCCTCACGCTGTTTCATCGAACAAGGTTACACACGGTGGCCCGTGCAACGAGCGAAAAATATGCACCCTTCCACTTCTCAGCTTTTTCGCATGTTTCTTGCACCTGAAGTCGCCAAAAATTGTCATTCTTTTTATAACAGACTAAGGGGACACCCAGGTACTTCGCAGGAGGGGTCACCCAAGTCAAATTGGCAAAATTATACGAGGTTAATGACCACTCACTGTGCCAGAACTCTATGCACTTTCCCCAGTTAACTAAACTTCCGGTGACGGTCCCCGCAAGTTGCTGTGATACTTTCTTCACCTGAAACCCATGGACAGTCATTTCTTACAACGGACAGAGTGTTTCAATATAAACTGCACGAAAGCGCAATGGTTTAATTCCCATATATGCAGATGATCATTGTCTACTTTACATTCACAGATCCCTGCGAGTCCTCATACCCCTCCTGGCGCAGTGGTTCAGCGGATTAGCGATGCGCAACTGCCCTGCGATGACAGGTACTCCCAGTGGTAAGCCCCATGTTGCTCTTCCCGAGCGACCAATCATTAATTTAACTGCCACCTGCCACGGTGGGCAGGTTGTGATGACGCCGCAAGGTCATGTGACATAAGTGGACCACCTGCCTTCTAGGTTGCTCTCTGGGGACCACCCGCCATAGCCATGTTCGTGTTTTTTCGCTCACAACGCCGACGCCGACAACGCGACACATGATTTTCTGGAGAGCGGGGCCTTTAACGCTATCGCGTGAACAAAAGTAGGCTAATGGGGTAGCCCGGCTTGGAGCACCGAACGCTGCACATTAATAGGGGCCCCCAGTAACTTATTGATAACCAGCTGCATGGAGCAGCTCTGGAAACCATGGCCACGCCCTCTCTTATGACCGAACCGCCGTTGATATGATCGAGGTTAGCGAATAAAATAACAAGCGGGGCACAGTCAAAAGCTTTCTTTATTGGTCGAGTTGCACGACGGCGACGCAAGGGTGTGTGACGTCACAGCAGTGAGGCACGCATCGCATCTTGTATGTTGTTCTCAGTGAACGTTCCTTAATGCCGCCTGTTTGATGGCAGTCTACAATGTCTTTAATTATTGTCTGAAGCCGTCCTGCTAAAGCCTTCATAAAATATTGTAATCTACATTAGCCCTAGAACACTGCGACTGAGCTTTCCGAATGCGCGGGTTGTATTATATGAAGCATGGAAGAGGTAAATGTAGCCCAATCGTGATTTGTCGAACGTATTGACATTATTCGTGCATTGTATGGCTGCTTCATTGCCATACGCTTCCGCAGCAAGCTTTTTTGAGCCTTAAAACAAAGACGACGCGCTTATAACGTCATTCTTCTCGCGCAAAATGTCATCGAATCCTGTGTACACCGAAGCGCACTGCTTCGCAGCCGGCGCTGCCATGATCGTGGCAACATGCATTCGATATCTCCCGGCGGTGTACCGGCGCGGTCTTCTTTCCTCGCCGCCGCCACCGCGGGTCCTTTTTTTGCCGGGCGTGGCGGTACTGCGCCGGGCGGCGTCGTCTCCAGGATTCCTTTGCGACTGCAAATATTTTTTCTCACTCATTCCACGGTGCCGCTCTGTTGCTTCCTAGCACGGTCTGTTACTTCATAGCACCGCTTCGCTGCCAGACAGTACAATGCCATATACTCACGAAATGAAATTGTGTATATCCTTTACGCGCAGCACGAGACTCACCCAGTACACTTCTCGAAACGCGTCGTATACATACGGTAACATTCTCAGCTGCCGATCGCTCTGGTGCCACTAAGGCTTTCTTGAAGCAGCAGTCCTGGCCTCCGCACGGATAGCGACGGTGCTCTCGTTCACGAACAACGTTAACCATTAATTTTTTTCCCCTGTTGCGTACTCGCGCGGACTTCGGTTACAAAAGGCCCCAATTTGACAAGCAACAAACATGCCATCAAAAGTTAGTTACAGCGGAGCAGAGCGATACAGAGAGGATCATGGCGAGGACCTTGTTACCGAGTGCGAAATATTTAGTCCTTGAAATCTTCACAGGGCTGCCTTGTCCCATAGTTAGCCCTTTTGCTAAACTCACTTCGTATCCGAAGACTAACGGTCGTCGTTATTCTCGTAATGACGAAAAATCGCCTAGAGTGCAATTGGATTAGTTTCCTCTCATTATTGCTCTTTTTCGGGCACCCTTCAAAGCTGGGGCTCGCAGTATGCATAAGGTGTCCGGCTAGCAGGATCTGGAAGTGCACGTTGCCATGAGCTTTCCCTCGATAAAATATATTTTGATTTTATTGCCCTTTGGCTATGAAACCTTGATCATCCTTTAATCCGCGGGACTTTCACTGCCGCAGAACACAGTTAGGAATTGCCCAAATGCTGAAAAAGCACGCTCAGAGAGTCATGAGAAAATATGACATGCGAAGTAAAGGGGTACGTTCTGTCATACTGTTATACTTTTGTCTACCGGAGATGCCGCGATGTGTCCACTCTGGCCGACACCTGTGCATCAGAATGTGGGACCAAATATTTAGGGGAATCCCCCAAGGTGGAGTAGATTTGTAATAAGGGAGTAATTACTCATTGACGTCCCCTCGAGCGCAGCCATACGGCCACAAAGGAAAGCTATACAGCTTTCACAGAAACTTCGTCCTGGTCCGGGGTTCGAACCCGGGACCACCGCTACACCGGAGCAGTCGCTCTACCAATTGAGCTAACCGGGACGGCAAGCTTATGGTAGGGCGAGAGCGAATTGATCAATAACTTTCTGTGAAAGTTTCTGTGAAAGCTGTATAGCTTTCCTTTGTGGCCGTATGGCTGCACTCGGGTGGACGTCAATGAGTAATTACTCCCTTATTACAGAATGTGGGAGTTGTGCTACCGGTCCGCATCTCGGCCGTTATTTTATACCTTTGCCCACCTCGTCCGGGTTGTCCATATCGTCTCTTTCACACTCTTCCTTCATGCAGGGACGTTGTCTCCCTAGCTGCCCGTGATGAGTTCTGAGAAACTGGTTGCATCGCAGTTTTTTTCGTAATGCAGTCACAAGGCGCGAGGGGGAAGTAGCAGCGAGACCCTTCCTCGTACTGCTTAACCGGGCAACTCGTCCTAACAACACTCTGTCAATCTTCACTAGTCTCCAAAGCTTTCAAGGCATCAGATTATGTGCGCTCCATCCAACTGAGCTGCGCCGCGGTGGTCGCGCCATGTTGTCATGAGGAAGTATGAGTTTATCACGGAGCGTGCCTGCGCTTGCGATGCGTAATTACGACAGTTATTTCTTGTCTTTATAATACCACGCAGGGAAAATTTAGCTGATGACAGGTTTCTTCAGCGAGTCGCCCACTGATCAATTCCTTTCATGAGTTTGATACGTCGCTTCCACGTGGAGTATGATGCGTGCCACGTTTGTTACGGGTTCTGCCCGACAATTATGGCTGGCGCAGTTTCCTCGGCATTTTTACTATTTTTTTTATAGTGACAGCAGTATGAGGGACCTTTTCCGACTTATTGGCGTCGTCATTGGCGTTATAGTGAGTCGTGTCTGAAAAGTGCTGCGTTCATTTAGTGTACAATGAGAATGATTCCTGACTGAGGGCCCTGAGTCCATAGGGGACGCTATTGAGAATGTCCGATCTGCGGTGTGGCCCAGGTAGGCTTGGGAATAAGATACAGATCCCATGGTCGCTTCGTCGCCCCGGGAGATGGCAAAAAGTCTGGACGTTTTTTTGGTTATTTTTCGTTTTACGGAACACCTAAAACGCACTTTCGTGTTTCACATTAGAAAAATGCGCCTACCGAGACACTGTCGGATGTCTAAGAATGGCAGCTGGTAAGGAGATGGCTGACTTCTTCGACCATTGTAAAAACATGGCGACCGCTACGGGAAACACAAGGCGATGAGGCTTCGCGCAATTCTATAAATTATTTTAGCGGTGATTCACGGCCTGATTAACGGCAGGTGATATGAGCACTCCTATACCGTAATACGAAGCTCTAAGCCGGTGCCCGCTTCTGGCGCAAATGCAAAAATCGGGTCAGGGGGGGGGGGGGGGGGGACGGGCGGTAGAACACGCACTCGACTGCCGATAAGCTTATCAAGTACGTCGCTCCGCGCCCACTGCGATAACACGAGAAATGTCACACACGGCCAACAGATGAGTACTTGAAACGGCGATGTAACTTCAAACGCAATAGCAGTGAACTGCTCCAAGAAGAGGGAACTTCGAAAACGACAAGGTACTTACGCATTTGTGGCGTCAGTGCAGTTTCAATCGCAGCAGCAACGTGCACAACTAGGTATTACTCGGAACAGAGTGCAAAATCTTTCTTCCAGTCCATATACGGGAAAATACGATAGTCGATAGTTCCTTATTGCAAAGGAGTGGACTCCAAGAGACGGTAAACGTAGCAAGGTGCGGCAAGAGGGTCAAGTGGGGAGATGAGATTAGAGACTTTGTGGGGATACAGCAGCAGCAGCCGGCGCAAGGAAGTTTAATTGGAGTCCAGTGGTAGAGGTCCTTGTCCTTAGGAGAGACACGCCTTTAAAGTGACAAAAAATGACCAAAAATTTTAGTTCTTCACCCTAATTTTCATTCGCATTTACTTATTTTAGGTATTTATTTGTATGACTCATTTCCTATGCTCTCACAAGCTTCTATGCGGAAACCTACCGGGAAGTACTCCAAAATTTTTTTTATCAATTATGGCGGTGCATGCTGTATGTCTTGAGAGGTTAGAAAAGTCAGCATTTTTGAACCTTGCTATCTCTGTGGCGCCGCGACCGATCGGCGCTGTCTAGGGCTCAGCGGGAAGCTTGTTTCCTTGCCTTCGTATGTGGTTCCCCAGATCGAATCCCCGTCCAGAAGCAAATATACATAAAGGAAAAGTGTCAATGTGTCGTCATGTGACTATCGCGTGTCAGTATTGGTCTTCTCCTTGTTTACCCCTAGCAACCGGTCGATTATACGAAGGAATCTATGAAGCTTCGACTTCAACAAAGGTGTAACTACTCATTCGCATCCCCTTGAGCATAGCCATAAGGCTACAAAGGAATGCTATACAGCTTTCTAAAACTTCCCAGTTTTAGTTTTTAGAGCTTCCTAGTTTGTCCAGTGTTTGAACTGCGGCCGCCGCCTGTCTAGGGACGTCGATCTACAAACTAAGCTAACTATAGGATGACTAGCAGTGGGCAGGGCGAGGACGAATTGTTCAAGAATTCTAAGCGGGAACGGTGTCATTATAAACTAAGCTTATACTTCAGGACTAACCTTCGGCTTCGGCCAAATTGTGCGGATCTCCGTTGTAGGAGAGCCGGCGATTCACTCATTAGTCCCTTAACTTGGGCTCAAGGCACAAGATTCTGAGTCGGAGTGAGCCCAGGTGAGCATCAGTTCTTTGGAGTTTCAGTTTAAGCCCAAGTGGGTGAGTGAGCCTAAATTTGAGTTGACATGAGTCTGGGTTTGTCCAGTTGGTCCTAATTGTTCTCAAGTTCGCTTAGAATTCGCACCGCCTTTGCAGTGACCGGATTTCGACTGAGGGCGGTTTTCTTCTTTTATTTAATTAATAGCAGATGAATGAAAAGCCCGGTGTTGTTCGTTGCTGTTTTTATTCTTGATGATCGAACGTGTCCAACGGGAGGAAACACGGCTCAGTGCGTAAGGCTCACGACCGCCGCGTTTCCTGGGCTGCCTGACAAGAGGGTCGATACGCTCTCATTTCTTGAACCATCACGCCATTGTCCAAGGTTAACAGCGCAGAATGTAGACGTGCGCCTTCGTCTCCCGTGCCCGCCTATATTCTGTGCTCTTAGCTTCAGAATGTAAAACCAAGCAGCCTACCTGCTGTTCTGGCCACTGTCTGGACTTCACGCCAACAATGGCTTGGAGTTCATGAGGCCAGCTTGCATGGTGATCCGTCAGCAGTGTGGTTAACGGCCTTTAGTTCATCAAAAGCTTGATTCGGCGTTATAGTTCGGTTATCTACGTGTATCGGCGCGCTGCCGCAGTAGACCTAAGATGCATCTAATTTGGTAGATCGACCCCGCCGAGCTCACTGTAAAGGCTCATGGCGCTTGCAGTGTTGACCCGCCTCGCCGGAATGCTCATACACATGCGACTCAATATTTGCTCAGGCAGATTTTTTAATGAAGTGTGTAGCCACCAAAGAAAGTAAACGGGCATGGATGCAGTGGCCAAGGCTTATCGCTGCACGCTATATACACCCTTTTCCGTCTTACCCTCGCACCCAGTTCTTCGGAAGTGCGCCGACGGCCGACTGCCTTCCTCCCCTTTGGCTGTTTGGCCTGTGCGATCAGTGGTGCCCGCGCCATGTTTTCAGTGTCCTAGTCTGGCGCTTGGCACATTTTTGTCACGTTTCTGCTCTTTCGTGGATTTAGCGCTATGACAGTGGGCTCGAGATCCACTGGGAACCAATGCGTCGTCTTCGGATCCAACAACTACCGAAAGCGAAAAAAGTTAGAAATAGAAAAATGTTAAGCTCGCGGCCAGCCGCGCAGGCCGGCACTGTTGTTGCAGGATTTTTCAGCTGCATCGATTTCTTGCGGACGAAGAGCAGCGACGGCTTTGGGTTGCAAACGTTAACAGGAAAGACTTCTCGCTCTCTTTGTCATCTCGCGTCTGCTCGGAAAACTTCGTCGGTGCAAAAGGGGCTGGCATAAACACAACGCCAGTTTTTCATTTTGGGTACGAACGAAAGGGGAGTAACTGTTTCAATTATGTTTGAGATTTTTATGTTTTTAAGCAAACAAAGTATATCTTGAACTACTTTTACCGACGTGAAAGTTGGACGGTGACGCATCCCCAGGAATGCTTATGTGTCGACAAAAGCACGAAAAGCAAGTACCTTTGGCCGGTCAACGAACGTTGGCTTGTTGTACTTGTTGTAACACAGGTCTTAATCGAGACGCGATTTTTGCAGTCTAAACTCGCCAATGCAACACGGCGAAGCCACAATAAATGTGCCTTTTGGGTTTTCACGCAACTTTCTACAATAACTGCTTTTATCCAAAAGAATTGAGTCCTACGATCACGGTCTAGCCTGACGGCGGATAAAGTAACAGAATCTGCGCATGCATGGTACCGCTAGAAATGGATCGGCCGCGATCTATCCAGCAGCAGCTATGATTGGTGTGAAATAGAAAAGCGAATTCTGAAGAGTAAGTATAATTCCCCGGACGTATGCACTGGTGGTGGGAGTGCGAAGAGTCTGCGCAAGTATACGCGCGCACACATTCGAACAGAAACGGATGACCCAGAGCAGAGCGAATGTCCATCTCTAAAGGCGCCGCAGGATTTTCGCGCTTTTTCTTCGCAATCGGAATATAGCGATCTAAGAAACCATTCAAAGCAAAAGCCCTTATAACGAGTCGACTAACCTACAATGCTAATCACAGGCACAGCCAGCGTACTGCTGCGACTCGTCGAGCTTTTGCAGCTTCGTTGCTAACCGAAGTTCTGAGCATGACATCTCAGCGAGCTCGACTCCGCCTGAAGCAATAATTTTTCCCTTCATGCGCTCTGCAAGGCATGTTGACGGGCTAGTTGGTATTGCATCCTGAAACTGAAAAAAAAAACACCTAGGCGCAGATAATTTCACAAGGACAAAAAAGGACGAGGAGACAACGGACAGGCGCCGGATAAAGAGACAAAGAGACAGCGGACAGGCGCCTGTCCGTTGTCTCCTCGTCTCTTTTTGTCCTTGTGAAATTATTTGCGCCTAGGTGGTTTTTTTTCTTTCTTTTTTTCCAAGTTTCATGAACTCTGCAGCACCGAAATTAAAGCACACTAGAAAGAAAATAGCCGCCGTTGACCCACATGCGAATGCACCACTGCGTGATCCCACATTCCAGCATGGCGATGATATTGCCCCGATCTTAGACGGCGCTGCGTGTGCAAGATGGCTAAAGGTGGCAGCGCCCAGGTAAAATGGTGTATGGAGCGGCTGAATGTATCCCAACAGGTTTACACCGAAAGCAATACGAAAGGAAACATGCGACCGCTTGCCGATGCGGGCCAACGGCTTTTATATAATATGGCTCGCCCCGTAGCGCTTGCCGCCGCGCAGGACTCAAATTTTAAGAACAACATAAATTTTCAGAATGGCGCCTCCGCATTTCAAACAGGCACTGCGCACTAAACGAGAACACTGGCGAACATGGCTGGTGTAGTGCGTTTTAAGCAAACGGCCCGCAAGCATGATGGGGTGTGCCTCCACACTGCCAAGAAAAGCCAAAAACGCGTGATCGGCCTTTAAGGTGATTACTTTCACTTTTACGGGCAGAATTTCTGTCGCACCAGGTACTACACTTTTGAACTCCGTCCCACCTACTTCGGGGACAGAAGTACCCAGGAAACGCCGCCGCTGGATCAAGTGCATCGCTGCACCACCAGTCACCCAGCGGTCTGAGAAAGGAGCATCCATTTCGCGTGCCAATGGGTGCTTGCCTGGAAATGTCTGCTCTTAGATATGGTGCAAGAAGCAGCCCACACGATGAGTTGACAAGCTGACGTAGGCAATCTGCATTTCTTTTTGGGTTTTATGAGCAGCTCGCTGCTGCGGGCTGCCGGATCGTTGCTTCGCGCCTGTAAAGCTGAACGATCGGTACGCCGTTCCGGGGACATTCTCGGACGACCGCCCCTTCTAGCCGGAATGAACACGCCGACAAAAAACATACCGCCGCCAGCGATAAGTGCTTTTGAGAGCGCGCCCGCGTACTGGGAACTTCTATCCCTGATAGTACATGCGGACCGCGGGGTAAAAGCACTTTTTCAAAAGGTTACACAGTACACGTTAAAGAACCCCAGGTGGTCGAAATTTCCGGAGCCCTCCACTACGGCGTCCCTCATAGTCTGAGTCGCTTTGCGACGTTAAACCCCATAAACCAACCAACCAATCTTATAGGCCCGATTGACGCTTGACAAATATGCCATTGCAAAGAACACCAACAAAAAAAAAAGGCTTCTCGCGCACAGTACATCAGCATCAGCGCATATTTTTTAGCTTGTCAGGATGCGATCGCATGAGAAGCTTTAAGTGCAAGCTGTGTCTCTTTCTGCTGCGGTCACGGCTGCGGTTGAAAGGAGCAATAGCATAACACTGCACGTGCATGTTCTAGATATGTGTTTTCATTACAGTCTGCCTTTATGAAATGGGGCTCGCATAGCGCAATATCTCGCTAATTTCTCTACACGCCAAGTGTATCAAAGCGTTAGCCAGCGATATTAAATGACTGAAGTGACCACAGACCACGAATGATCTGTGCCTGCGCCGCCGCGGTGGCTCAGTGGTTAAGGCGCCCGTCTACCGAGTCTCAGTACCCGGGTTCGAATTCGATCGCGGCAGCCGCGTTTTGATGGAGGCGGAACGCAAAAGGCGCCCGTGGGCTGTGCGATGTCAGTGCACATTAACGATCCCCAGGTGGTCGAAATTATTCCGGAGACCTCCACTACGGCACCTCTTTCTCTCTTTCTTCGTTCACTCCCACCTTCCTTCCTCCCTTCCCTTACGGCGCGATTCAGGTGTCTACCGAGATATGTGAGACAGATACTGCGCCATTTCCTTTGCTCAAAAACCAGTTTACCAACCAATTTGCGCCTGTGGTCCAGTCCGTCAAACCCAGCCTTATTACGCTAAGGTAGTAAAGTAGAAATGGAGTTATTTCTGGGCTACATAGTGGTGATATGAAGGTAAAGTGATTTCGGAAGGAGCAGTTATCTCACAGGAAAATTCAAAACGAAATTGAACGTCGTGGTAGTCAAACTGGGTTACTGTTATGATCGTTGACCCTATCGTATCACGACGCATCACGGAAAAAGCTGACTAGAGCGTTCTGTAAAACTGAAAAACTAGGCAGTTTTACATACTTCAATGTTAATCAGCGTGCTCGCTGCGCGTATGTGCAAAGAAAACAATGTTGCTCCTAAACCAATTCTGGGCTTTGCGTCGCGACTGGCGTTGCGCCGCCGGTAACGCGGCTCTGCAGAGGATGAAAACGCCACGCGCCTGGCAACAATTCAGAGTTCATGAGTCGCCGCTTCCAAGACGGAACTGAGTGTCTTCTGCCCTAGACAAAACGCTTAAAATCGACGCGATATGCACAGCCTAAACTGGTGCAGCCATCGACAAGATAACCTGGAATGAGTCAGTGATAACAAAGACCACCAGGGGTTGCGTGCAACCGCTAGAACATGAAGCAACAACGAGATATAGACGCCGGCATGAGAGCGCTGCCAGATGGAATGACCTTGCCGTGATAACGATTGCGAAAACATTTGCGAAAATAATCGGCAGTAGTAAAACACCAAAAATTGTGCTATTAGGAATCCCTCGGTGCTGGACCATAGACCGGAAACTGGTGTCTTTGGGTGTACAAGATTCGCCAGAAAAAAAAAAAGAGATCGCGGTTCTTCGGTGAAGCTGCGTTGATTCGCGACCTTGTGGAATTTAAGAGGCATTCTGCGTTAATGTCTGAGCATTTTCGCGCCAAATTTGTGCGCTAGCTCACCAGGGCTCCGAATATCGAGAAACTCCTTTGCAGGCTTCATTAGACCACGAAAGTGTTCCGTTTGCTTCAGACGCGAGTCGAGTTTCTGCGTGGCCGACTGTACGACCGCTGTTAATGCCCCGTGAAAATAGCAAACGTGGTTAGAAAACCAGCTGTAGCACAGCAGAAGACGAAAGACACGGAAACGGAGATGCGAGAGCGCCAGTGCAGTTCGTCTCTGTTTCTGTATCCCTCAACCGTCTTCTGCTGTGCAACAGTTTTTCTAACAACCATGCACCAACAAGCCAAACAAGCAACGCTGCTGACCAAATGTGGCCCTCCATAGGGCACTAATAAATGAATACACGGACTAGTTGCGTTACTGCAGCGGCTCGAAAACTGTCTAAACAGCCTGTGCTGCCTGAACATGTTGGCCCAATCGCATTGCAGTGGTTCTCATTCTCGCCGTGAGTGATCTGAGGAATGGACTGTGTGTTGTTGCAGTACTATAAACGCATATGGTGGCCCAGATTATGCAGAAAGAGCTACTATAATTTCACGCTTCCAGCACTTACCCAGCCAAGCTGAATGAGATTTATAGTGCGCTGTTGCGTTCAGAAAAAATCCGGCTATCACTCTTTCAAATAGCCGCCACGGTGGCTCAGTGGTTATGGTGCTCGGCTACTGGTTCGAAAGACGCGGGCTCGATCCCGGCCGCGATTGATGGAGGCGAAATTCTAGGGGCCCATGTGCTTTGCGATGTCAGTGCACGTTAAAGAACCCCAGGTGGTCGAAATTTACTGAGTCCTTCACTACGGCGTCTCTCATAGTCTGGGCCGCTTTGGGACGCTAAACCCCATAAACCAGAACCAAACAAACACTCTTTAAAAGGAACGGGAAATAACAAAATAGATGTACAAACGTAAAGTGTGTGTTAGTGATTTTTCACAAATATTTAGATAGATATAGCTGAGCCTGCAGTATACAGGTAACCTGCAATGCCGAGGTGGGGGTGCTGATGCTTAATTGTACCGCTAGAAGCTTCCGACCACAGCCGCTGGGGTGGCGGCAACAAGGAGACATTTCACACTATATATAGGCACGACGCGTATGTTTGATATTGCTCCATATCAATGTGCCCAGTGACGCAGTTGCGCTAATTGTGACCTTGGCAGAGGCGGACGCTCGTGCCCCGAGATATGCGATAGTGGGTGGCGTCGCAAAACTGCTTTAAGTATCGCGTGTTGCGGAAATATACGCGCCCCGTAAAATGATTCTTTCAGCTAAACGGGCTCATTGTTCGAGCTCACATTTCGCACAGAAATGGCATTTGGTCGGCAGAATTGTTTAATACCACGTTTGCTTGGGGTACCTACCTGATTCGAACAGAATAAGTCGGATATTCACATCGTCTGCGGCGACGACGAAGGAAATTAAGCCGCTCTGTCAGCGATCGCACTGGTGGCGCCATCTCGTTTGTTCGCCGCGAAGTTTAAGCAAATGTGGGGGATGTTTGCGGGAAGTTTGAAGGCTCTCTTTCAAATGTTTTTTAATTGGTCACAAAAAACGCAGTTTGGCAAAAACTGCGCGAAATTCGCAACGTTTCGAATGCCTTTAGCAATAAATCTTTTCGAGCTTCGAGTGTCGTCTGCTTTCGTCTGTTCGCTACCGGTGCGGTTTGATGTCGTACACTGCCACAGAATAAACGCTATGAGCGCTCTGACACCCTCCTGAAAGCATTTTTGCATTATGCTATCTGTGTAGATACCATTTGGTTCTCCTTTATTTGCAGAGGATCGGGTAAGGAGTAGCGGCGGTGCGTTAGCTCCCACCAGGCAGGATTTTGGTGGCCCTGATAAGGGCCGTTTCGCGACTTGTTCTTGAGATCCTGTGCAGCTCAGACGTCAAAGTGGCCGCCGTTGGCTTGGATGCACCTCTCCAGGCGCTCTTCATAGTTTCTGAACACGTTTGCCCGCATTTCATCAGTGATCTGGTCAAACGCGTCCTCAATGCGGGCCTTGAGCGCAGCGATGCTCGTCAGTGTGCCGGCGCTGTATACAAGCGATTTTATGAAGCCCCAAACAAAAAAATCGCACGGGGTGAGATCAGGTGACCTCGGAGGCCAGGGCATGTTTTCGGACCCGCGGCCCATCCACTTGCGCGTGAAATTCTCATCCAAAAAACGCCGAACCTTTGAGGCGCAGTGCGCTGGGGCACCGTCGTGCTGGAAAATGCACACCTCTTGCTGCATGTGTCTTTCGTTCAGTTCAGGCAGAACATCGTTCTGCAGCAGCGACAGGTAAGAGTCGGCAGTGACAGTATCACTGAAAAAAAATGGTCCTACGACCCCTTCTCTCCAAATCCCGCACCAAACTGCCACACCTGGAGAGTGAACAGGACGTGTTGTTGAAAACCTGGGGTTTTCCCGGGACCACTGGCGCGTATTTTGCCTGTTCACTGCGCCGTCAAGATGGAAAATAGATTCATCAGTGAACAGTATGAACTGCAGATGTCCAGGGTCTGCAGCAATTCTTCTCTGTTCTGCGCGACAGAACTCCAATCGTTGTGCCAGGTCCTGGGCGGTAAGCTCTTGGAGCACGCGAACTTTGAAAGGACGCAGCCCTTTCTTCCTAAGGTGTCGGCTCACTGTTGACGCTGTGGTGCCGAATAGCAAACCTGCGCGTCGGCAGGAAAGCCGTGGGTTTGAGTCGAAAGCGCCCTCAATTGCATCAGCAATAAAACTCCTGGAGCTTCCAACATCGCATCTTTTCGTTCTTCCGACAGTTCCAGTTGACAGAAACTTGTCGACCCACCTTTTCAGAGATTCTCGATGCGGCGGTCGACGATGGAACTCCGCACGAAACTTCTTACGCACGAAGCGCATGGAATTGGATGCGCACATCCATGACACGGCCATGGCCTTCTCTTCGTCAGTGTACGGTCTCATTTGTCGGTAGTAAGCTTCCGTACTTTAAGAAAGAAGGCAAGACTGAAAGCACAGACTCAGAAGCTGCAGTCGGTAGCGAACAGACGAAAGCAGACGACACTCGAAGCTCGAAAAGATTTATTGCTAAAGGCATTCGAAACGTTGCGAATTTCGCGCAGTTTTTGCCAAACTGCGTTTTTTGTGACCAATTAAAAAACATTTGAAGGAGAGCCTTCAAACTTCCCGCAAACATCCCCCACATTTGCTTAAACTTCGCGGCGAACAAACGAGATGGCGCCACCAGTGCGATCGCTGACAGAGCGGCTTAATTTCCTTCGTCGTCGCCGCAGACGATGTGAATATCCGACTTATTCTGTTCGAATCAGGTAAGTGCCCCAAGCAAACGTGGTATTAAACAATTCTGCCGACCAAATGCCATTTCTGTGCGAAATTTGAGCTCGAACAATGCGCCCGTTTAGCTGAAAGAATCATTTTACGGGGCGCGTATATTTCCGCAACAGTCGATACAATCATGGACAAGAATTTGCGGGACGTGGGTTCGCGGAAAGAAATTGATTTCTGTGCGGTCGAGCCAAGGAGTTCAACAAGAAGCATTGCAGCACTGGGAGAAAATTGCTCTTCAACCTCTGGAAAAATGCTAGCTGACTTATCAGCGAGGTGCGCAAATACTTTTTTTTGCCTCCGAATCCGCATCCCACAAATTTTTGTTCATGGCTGTATGCATAGTGTCCAAAGCTTCTTCCCTTCGCTTCCCAGCGCGGGAAAGTTCACTGCAAGGCCCCTATCACAGCACCGAGTATGCCCGCCTATGCTGTTATAGGGCAGCGCTAGTGAACAATCCGAAGGTACGGGTGCCCAGAAACGTTGCCGAAAACACGATAAAACTGAATTTCCTTGCTGCTCTGACGCGTGTCGCGCACGGAAGTGTTAAGAGCGCCTTTCAGTTCTTGTCTGCGTGTATATACAACCGACGAAATAAGCTTTGTTTTGTAATTTAATCTCCTGAAAACTTTAGTGCTCACCTTTACGCTCGAAAGGAGAAGGCGAGACAGCCGCTGCCGTTGCTAAGTTGATATATAAAGCGCAGCGCGCACGTATAGACTGCGTATATACCAGGTGTTTTAGGGAAGCCCGCTACTAATTTTTTAAGAACAGGCCTTTCGAGATAAAACGTTGGCATTTGCGGCATTGTAATACCAGTGCTGGATGACGTCAAGAAAGCGGTGAATCACGTTATGCGTAACCTGATTAAGTAGCAGAAAATGGTTAACATATCAACTTTCACTGATATGCAACTGGTGGCAATTAGAGGTTGGCAGCTGGCCATTAGTGATAACTATATCATTTTATAAAATTTCGAAAACGCGGTTACCCTCGACGCTGTGGTTCAACAAATTTTGGCCGATTCTCGCGCAATTCGAAAGCCGCGCGCCCGCGTTTGGCGCACATCGATGCCCTCCAGCGAACAGCCCCTTCGGCAGGAGCAGGGAGGAGCGGTACTGTGAAGAGAGCAGCGGCGGGCAGAGCAGCGCGGGCGACTCAGAGAAGGTCACGTATCACGTGCACCGCGGAGCGACTCGATTTGGTGGACGTTGCTGTACGCATACTGCCGGCACGCGATTTTCTAACGGCTAGACAAATAGCCAAAATTTGTTGAACCACAGCACCGGGGGTTTTAGTGTTATCGAAATTCTAAAAACAGATATGGATTTCTAATGGTCAGCTGCAAATCTCTAATTGCAACCAATTGTCTACCTGCATCAGTTAAGAATTTAACTATTGGAATTTCGTTATCCAATTTACTAGTCAATATGCTTCACTTCTTTTATGACGTCCGCGAACATGGTGGTACTTCGCCAAAAACGCCATAATTTTACCTCGAAAAGCCTATTTTTAAAAATTAGTGCCGGGCTTCCCTGAAACACGTGTACGGGCATTATTTCTGGCGTAGGAAGAACGTTGCCTCCTGTCTAACGATTACTGCTTTACTCAGCACGTAGGTCACCTGTGGATATTGTTTCTTGTTCAATACCGCCCTTGTTCCAATATAGAGCTCGGACGCCCTTGTCGGATGATAGAGGTTGCTGGTTAAAAACACTGCGCCAGACACCGACCGATAAAAGCGCGGGTACCAGAGACCCCAGTCTGGCGTCTCGTGTCCGGTTCCCTCCGGGCGTGAATTTGCAAAAGGTTCCAAAAAGTCCGCTGCGCTCTTTGGACCAAGCGTCAGCTTTGAACACACATTCTACCAAGCTGGTTAAAATGCAAAGCTTGTGTACGTGCTGCGCCTGCTCCATTCGACGTCTACTCTTCACCGCGCATTTAGCAATCACGGTGCATTGCACAAACTTTTTTCGGGCCCAACTGGCCCAACTTCAAAGGTACCTATACAAATAGAGTTTTTGTAGCGTTTATTTTCAATTAAATTGGGGGTTTGTAATTTGCAATTGCTGTTTTTGTAGACGCGAAATTATTCTGCCTTCTATCGTCTGTATTTGTGCGTCCCCTGATTCTAAACATTCAGCTCTTTTTCTTAGAAATATTCATCCTTATTCGTTCACAGTTTAGAATGCTCCGTGAGCTGAAGTGGTCGTAAAAATATGGCTTATTATAGAATAAATTAGCAGTGATCTCCAGCGAACCAAAGTCTTTCCATGTGTCAGCATCTGGGGCATTTTTGTCTATTAGATGGTGATGCAAGAATTTATGAAGGTTTGTTATCCAATGTGTAAATTTCAAACTACACTCATTGCTTAACAACCCGTAGCAAGTCAATTCACGTACGACACTTAAAACTTAAAGTTGATAAACTGCGCCAAAAAGTACACTGATTTGTTTTGTTCCACTACCGTAGATATCACACAAAGACCAGAAAAGGCGTAGAAAAAACCAGCACATCTATTTTCGCCATTGGAGGATATAGTTTAGAGATGACCGACATAGCAGAAAGGAATTCTTTCCGATCTGTCCTGAACAGAGCCGGTGCGTCCCGCATGAGAGATCAAAGAGCCGAGTGTCGCCAAGCTGAAACTCAGGACAGAAGAGAAGCAAGTTCTCCTCCACTACGGCATCCCTGATAGCGTGAGTCGTTTTGGGACGTTAAAGGTACGCTAGAGAGTATTCTGAACTCAACTTTTTACCGCGCGAACTCGATCTGCACGTTCCGAGCATCCTTTGAAACTTCGAATTATTGTCTTGTGCGGAGTCAACTAACGCGTGGAGTGCCTTTCAGGCAGTCGCGTGGCGGCTTCGCTTTCGCTTATATTTTGTTTCTTTTAGGTTTCCATGAATAAATAGGCCTATTCAGAGATAAAACAGTTGCAAATTAGGCGCATGGAAATAAAAATATGCGTTGGACTCTTTGCTTTCGCTGATCGCTACGTATCACTCCGCCGATGGCAGAGCGGCAAGCCACGAAGGAACTGGCTGAAAAGTTGGTTGACTCCTCGTACCGTCAACGGCGAGTTCAAAAAAAGGTGGGAGCCGGGCCGTTTAATCCGATTTAAATGAGTGAAATCGGCCGCACAGGACAATAATTCGGAGCTTCTAAGAATGCTCGGAACGTGTAGATCGGGTTCCTGCGGTAAAAAGACGAGCTCAGATTTCCCTTTAGTGCACCTTTAAAGCCCCGTAAACCAAACCAGAAGCAAGTTCTAGGGGTGTGCGAATCGTACATGCAACGTGCTATGCACTTTACTGATGACCACGAAACAAATGACACACAAAGCACGGACTGACAACTGGTTATTTGTGTTGAAGGTTTTCTTTTTTTTTTTGTGCAGAAAAAACATGTGTTACGCTGTTAGAACCAGAATGTGAATTGTGAAAACTGAGAATGCTAAAAGGCAAAAGGGGTGAAAGGAAGACGATAAAAAAGCCAACCCAAAGAAGCCAAACACTGACGACGGAAAACATCCAGCATAGGATGTGTCCCACGCCTTAAAATATCACCGCGACAGCGTCAGCAGTTCCAGTTTGTTATCTGACAATGACAGTGAAATGTTGCTTACACATTTCTCGGGACCAGGAGATCTAATCAATGATTTATCTTTCTCTTTCCGTTTTTTTTTTTGGCATGAACTCTGATTGAGGTTCTATCAAACAGAGGCCTATAATCTTTGCAAGGGTTGCAATGCGTTGCCAGCTTGCCTGGGCGATCAATTAGACCGCACTTGTTTTCATGCTCCCACAACCTTTTGCTCACACATCTACATGTTTGACCAACATCGCCCATTCCGCATGCCAGTGGGATGAAGTGTACAACTTCGTTGCCACACTCGACGAAGTGCTTCTGGTGCTTGATGGTACTGGTGGGAGCTCTGACGGCTCCACCTTCACTGTTAACGTAAGCAAACAAACGTAAAAATTTTTGATGCTGTGAAGACGACTGGTACATCGTGTCTACCTGCGATTTTCTTTAGGCCGTGGGAAACACCATATATATAGGGGAGGACGACGGGCCGCACCTTTTTCTTGATTTCGCCTTCGTGCTATTTGTTTCGTGGTCGCCAATAGAGTATATAGCGCATTGCATGTATGGTGTACAGCCAACAAGGCCCAGCCTTCGCATGTTTTGCAGTGTGCGAATATTCGAAAATTTTGAACTGCGAATCGAATACCTTCCTGTTCAATTCGTTGAACGAATCAAATAGTGCATATACAAAATTATTCGAAATAAATCGAATATTTTCTGAAGTTATCGAATGTTTTTCGAATAATTGGCACCAAGTTCGAATGGGCACACTGTATTTTTTTCGACGATTTCTCCGAAAAGAGGACGCACACTGACGCCGCGTACCGTGCTCCGCGATCGGTGTGCGCGGGATGCAGGGTTCAATGCCGCGACGTGGTCCGTTTGGGTAGCGACGTTCATAATGCTCAAACATGGATGGCTTCCCAGAGTGGACGACGTGGCAAGGCTTAGGCATGGTCAGCAAACCCTGCCTTGATGCCCGATCGCGGAGACTCATGGCTCATACGTAGCTCTCGCCCGTCTCTTATACTGAGATGCGGCTCTAGTTTATTATGCTTCGCCATCAGTAGCAAACAGCAACTTTTTTATACCTGTACACTGACGGTCAAGCGTTATACTGACTTCAATTTTGCCCCCCCCCCCCCCCCCACCCACCCTTCCAATATTTAGCCCTAATAGCCATAGCTATAGGAAGTGCAACATGGAAAACGCAGTCGTGACAGCGCTGTCGTGAAATTGTGCACGTACGGAAGAGCCCGGCGCCCTCGGTAGTTCAGGGTTCGATCCCCAGTGCCGCCAAGTGCCCACGGGTGATGCAGTGGGTTCAAGCTTTCCCCTGGTCTGGTGCTCGGCTTATTTAGGGTTAAATGCTTGGGAAATGGGTCTTTGAGCCCACCTTGAGTAGAAGAAAGTACATACGCTGTGCCATGGCGCTCTTTGGCCACAGATGCCCTCCCTATTGAAAAAGTCCCACATGTGGCCCATATTAACTCATATGTGTCCCATATGAATTCATATGTGTCCCATATGAACTCATATGTAACACATATGAGGCCATATGGGACGCACATGAAGAAACACTTCACTTCTTATAAGACATAGGGCAGCACGTGTAGTTGATATGGGAGGTGATGGTAGGCCATAAGGAATATAAAATATGAGTCCTGGTAAGGTTAAGAGTACTTGAACCGCCTACTGGGTCCGTTGTCTCATTGAGATGGAAATCTGCACGACCTAGAACAACGGTGTAACCTGTCACCATTGCGCGTGTCCCAGCCTGTGGTTCATTCTGTGGTTTCATGCGTATTTGCGTACTTCTGAAGGCTTAGTCGGAAGTGTATTCTCGACGCTGCTCCTCCGCTGGCCGCATGTGAAGCTAAATGACGCATTATGCCAGGAATTTATAAGCCAGATAGCTGAGCGTAGCAATTATTACGTGCATTCTGAGGGGACAACATGAAAGCTAGCACTGGGAAATTATGACATCCTCAGATGGTTCTACCGCAACCGATACTTCATAGGATGCAGGGCACTGGTGACACCTGCTGATAGCCCGCAAAATATTCAGCTCTGATAAGCCGCGCATCGATGAGGTTATTTGTTTAACGGAAGACATCAGTTCAGTGCTAGGAGCTCGAATTAATCGTTCTAAGAGTTGCGGTGTCTGGTTTGGTATGCGGGGAACGACATCTGCCTAAACCGCATGATGGATTGACATCAGTGTGCTACTTTCGGAGAGGACCACGTGGCGGCGCTACCGCCGCTGTTAAGAGCAATAAATACTGCTCGCGCGGCCATAGACGCACAGGGGCCGCTTCCTCGTCTGATCCAGTAAGGTGGCGTTACGGAGGACTGTTCCTGTGGTCAGCGTAAGGAAAACCATGCTTGTTTCAAAATTTCATGACAAGCTTGCCCTTGTTTGGCGATGGGTGAAACCTGGTGTGTGTGAGTCTTTTTTCTCGAGGGTGTAAATGAATAAATGAGAAACAATGAAGAAACAATGAAGAAGTCAGATAATCAAGACTCAGCGATTGTCAATTTCTATGCTTCTTCTCACAGAACAAGCTTGAACAGTTTCACAGTCATTGCCGCTTGGGTTTTTAGGGACAAAGGTGCGCCCTTCGCGTTTTTGTATGCTCATAAATTTATTAACGATATGCTGCATTACATGAGCGCTGATTTCTGAACGTGTGAACAGGTGGAAAGCGAGACGAGGTCGCTTTCTTCCATGCGCTGTCTTCTAGGAGCAATTAACCCCGCCTTGTGTCCTTAGTTTGTTCGTATGCAGTGAATGGAAGACACTTAACGAATGCAAAGTCGCTATTATGCCGTTATTTTTCGGTCAGTTATATTCTATTCTTGTAATCCGCCCATCTTTCTGACTGATTCCAGTGACAGCGAATGCTCTGTGCAATCGAAGTGCAAAGATAATCGGAATTATGCAGAATGCGAATGATATATCACACCCCTCCGTCGATGAGAAAGCACCATGTCACCAAACTTGCACGTCATAATAAGGCCTGGAGTGCAGCGACAGTATAGCACAAAACTCTTCAAGCTTGAAGTATGCCCATTAGCCGTGTGCTCGGCGATCTTTTCTTTTTGTTTTTCAATATATAGCCCCTCGTATTTACACAAGTCCTTCTAGTCAAGTAAGATTATCTTTTTATTAGATATGCAGACTATAGGCGCCTGATTAGAACTGTGCTGTCATGGTCGTGAGATAGTTTCACTGCAGCTGGGATCCTCCTGCTCGTATGCTGTATAGATCTCTGTATTGCTGGCTCCAAAAAAATCACGTACTGGCTCTCAGCGGTTCCTCTATCTCTTTAGCATGCATACATCCTTGTAATAGCGCTCCCAAGATATATATTTTACAACACAACTCTGAAAACAACGTCTGAATGTGCCGACGAATTAGGCAACGGAGCAAACAACGCGGTTCCGGACGCCGATACTTCTCAGACTAGTTCGCTTCGCCGCCGCAGCATGACGTCGATTTCGTGCACATCGCCAATTCCTATTGCTCTCAAAGCGTGCGCTGGACAATACTAATTTTTTGAAGGCCTGCTGGCACATGTGGGGTGAACGTGTGTCGGCGCGTCGGCTACGGCGAAGGAAACTGGAAGAAGCGACATTTACAAACAACACATTGAAATCTTAGCAGGAGCAAAGAAAACAAGGCAAGGCACATAGAAGAAGCGAAATTAATTTAGAAAGTTCGAAAGAAAGAAAAGCTATAAGGACGAGGGAAACAGAGAATGTAAACTTAAAGAATTATGGGGCTATACACAAGTTATACACAAGAGGCTCAAGTTTGCAGCTTTAGATATAATCAAGAAAACAAAGGCTGATGTACAGCCTCCACATACAGGCTCGAGACAACGGCTTCGGAGCGGGCGGTAGTCGTCCGGGCGCTGGCTCGTTGGCGGCGGATATGGGCCGAGGAGCCGCGCGTCCCGACGCAGAACTTGGGCCCTATCGCGCACGCAAGCCACCACCCGAACGTCTTCCGCCTCCGGCTTCTCACAGATTGCGCCTCTCCATATCCGCGCTGCGCCTACCAGGCCCAAACCTTGAATTGACAAGGCCGGTCCACTAGCTCCTATACATGCACGCTACGTTACGCTAGCTGCCCGGCGTTCTGGCAGATGCCCCCGAGAGCGTGCCTGGCAGTCCCCAACTGGCCTGACGAGTTTCCCGCTCGCTGTCACCTTGTAGTCAGGTTGGGCGCTGCTACGCCCTGCGTTGACATTTCGTTTTCTGTGCTTTTCGTTTTCGTGGAGCCGCAGGTTCTACTGTCCTATTTTTCCTGTGTGCTCACGTAAGAGCGAAGTACAAGTGATATAACCATTGTGCGACACTTGGATGCGGCGCTGAGTGCTAACACTTCACTCGTTACAACGTGCGCTTCAATGATGTGTTCTTCAGTTGCTGGTGGCGACGGCCAGAAACTGCTTATAGTCACGTTTCCCGAAATGAAAGATGAAAGAAATGAAAGGGCTAACAAAGACTAAGGGACCTATCCGCACCGCTCTCCTTCCTCCTTTCTCTCAAAAATTCCCTTCCCCATGCAGAGTAGCACGCCAGCGATTTTTAAAAGTCGACTAAATTCTCTGTTTTTTCATTAAAGGGTTTCTCTCTCACAAAATGAAGCTCGCAAGCGGTTTTGAATTAAAGCTTTTTCAGGGGAGCATTTTGCATTCAGTACATATTTCAGAGTGAGTAACTGAACTTTAAGCCCTTACGTGCTGCATTTTAAAACTGACTTGGTCGTTTGGCAAATTTGGAAAAAGGCTAAGAATTAAGAGTGAGGAGACGACTGGTAGCATTATTGAGGCTCTAGCAGGACAGTGCAAGAACATTTCCTAAAAATGTTCAGCAAACTGTAAAAACGAATAAAAGCAGATGCTGTACGAAATAACTCTGCCTGTCTCGGCAGTAATTTCTCGGTTTTTCTTGTCGCACAGCTTTCGAACTGCATTTTCAGTAAAGCTATCGACCTCATAGCGAAGTTGTCTGACTTCGACGCAGCCTTCGTAGGACGGTCCATAGCAGCCGACGGCGGCAGCGTACACCGATAGTAATATATGCCGATCGTTTTTTTAGCTGTCCCCATCACTTTCCAACGAACCATGCACAGCGGGAATCTATTCATTTCATTGTTCTGCATGAACTCATTTTTTGCATTGCTTTATGCATCTTGATATCCATCCGTGTTCCCAAATGACAGAAGGGAATAGGTCTCTTAAGAACGAAACATACTTCATAACAGACAGCCTCCTGCTTGGCAATATATATATAAGAAAAAGTCACCAGAAGCTGCAAAACATAACTACAAAAACCTAAGTCCTGTTAAGTTTTTCAATTTCTGGTGACTTTATCTTATATTGATCAATCAGCTGCCAAGAAATCACTTTATATACATAAAACATCAAGTCACCAGAAAATGAAAATTATAACACGATTTAATTCACGACGTTTCGGCTGGAGGACCAGCCTTTTTCGAGTCTGCTACAGTGTTCGGTACAGCAGCGCGAGGTACATGAATACCGTAAAGCACTAATGCAAACAATGAGCAGGGGGAGGATGAAAAGAGACAAGAAAGCTTTCTGGTCTTTTTTCATCCTCCCCCTCCCCTCCATATAGTTTGCATTGGTGCTTTACACTATTCATGTGCCTCGCGCGCGATTTAAAAGCTGCTGTTTCGAATACTGTTGTACACTCGAAAAAGGCAGGTACTTCAGCAGAAACGTCGGGAATTAAATACTGTTATGTTTTTCGATTTCTGGTGACTTTAATCTTATATTGGTCAATCAGCTACGAAGAAATTACTTCTGATATATATATATATATATATATATATATATATATATATATATATATATATATATATATAACTGATAAACATAGGTTCGCTATTCATTAGCTCGTGTTTAGTTGGGCATATGCTTCCGCAATAAATGCTACCCTTCATTATTCGCTTATTAGCTCTTTGCTTTGTGGGCCAAAGGGCCAAAGGGCACACATCGTATAGCATGCAACTGCCAAGTTTTGGTTATTACTACTCATGTGAAAGCATTCGCTTCGATGCGTATTATTTGCAAAGACTGCAGTCACCATATATATATATATATATATATATATATATATATATATATATATATATATATATATATGGCTGCAATCTTTCTTTCCAAATAATATCGAAGCGCGTGGAGTGCTTTCACATGAGTAGTAATAACCAAAACTTGGCAGTTGCATGCTATACGATGTGTGTGTGCCCTTAGGCCCACAAAGCAAAGAACGAATAAGCGAGTAATAAAGGGTAGTAGTTATTGCAGAAGTATACGCCGAACTAAACACGAGCCAATGAATAGCCAAACTATGCTTATCAGCTGATTATTTCAGACAATACTGCTCTGATAGCGACAAAATGCGCCGGAAACTGTCGGAAAGCTGGCGCGGGCGCCAGCAGAGAACGGGCAACTGCCGTGACGTCCCGGAGCCAGCGGATAGATTTTGCCACAGCACGGCTCCCTTTTGTTCCGACGGGGCTGCCTATCGGCATTCAAGGTTTACACAACCAATGATTTCATGCATGCGGACCGTCTTTGGAGCCTAGCCACCGCGTGTGCATCCGGTTTACACATTCAACCCCTTCCCGTGGGCACAGTCAACGCCAGCGCTATGACACGCGCACGAGTACCCGCACAGGATCTAGCTGGCACTGCCAGTACACGTGCACCGAGTCGCGCTCGCGATTCTCGATGTCCCCAAGATGTCAACACGAGAAAATCTAAACATCCTATTCACTCATTGTGAGCCATATTGCAAGCGGCCGCATGTTACGATTGCATTGTTACGCAGTGCAATCACAACAAGCATGCGCGAATATAGATGAAACCGAAAAGGAATATGCAAAAAGAACACTGCTTACAAAGGAATTGAAATAACACACCGATAACACAATGAAAGCAAACCACCTCAAGGGCTTATATATATATATATATATATATATAAGTAAACAAGGGAAGGGGAATGAGGGGCTCGTTAAAATATGAGAGAAGCAACAGCCACAGAAACCAAGGGACACAGGGGATATTTAATTAATTTATTTATTTTGTGCTGTTGTTCGATTTAGAATATTACTGAATATGTTATCGCTTAAAGCTAATTCATTAGAAAAGCGGAAGAAAAAACAACCTCATGCTGCCGGTGGGATCCGAACCGGTGGGATCCGGACCATAAATACCTCCGAAAGCAGATTTGACAGCCGTCGCCGTAGCTCAGCGGTAGAGCACCGGAGGCGTAATTCGGAGGTCGTGGGTTCGGATGCCACCGGCACTTATATATATATATATATATATATATTACCATTTCCTTCTCCCCGCTTGTTTTTCTGGTTGTTCAGCCGCGGCCCTTGTGAGACTTGTCGTGCTGTCTATTTACGGTCGCCTGCCCTCATTCTCAAGTTTGTTTCGAGGGCGGAGATTATACCTCCTCGCTTGTTCTGTGTGCTTATATTGACGAAACGGATTCATTGTAAGCCTGCCCTGACGAAGGGGATACCATTCCCGAAACTGTTGGCAAAATAAACGTTAAAAGAACAGTCGCGTATGTCGTAATAAACTAGTAAACTGGGTCATTGGAACACCTACTGAATATATATATATATATATATATATATATATATATATATATATATATATATATATATATATATATATATAATTAAGCAAACAAGGGAAGGGGAATGAGGGGCTCGTTATAAATATGACAGAAGCCAACAGCCACAGAAACCAAGGGGCACAGGGGATTTTTTTAAACTAATTTATTTATTTTGAGTGTTGATCAATTTAGAATATTACTGAATATGTTATCGCTTAAAGCTAATTGATTAGAAAAGCAGAAGAAAAAACAACCATGTGCCGCCGGTGGGATCCGAACCCACGACTTCTGAATTACGCGTCCGGTGCTCTATCTCTGAGCTACGGCGACGGCTGTCAAACCTTCTGCTTTCGGGGGTATTTATGTTTACAAGTAACCTAACCTTGAGAGTGTTCATCAGCGCCACCCACGTTCATAAGCGGCGGACGTAGAACGTCCTGAGTAACCGCAGGTGTGACGTAGAACGTCATCGAACGGAGAGGGTGGAAGCTGCGTGAGAACCCTCTTATGCTTCCTATGGCATCAAGGCTGCCAGAACCGAGGCCCTCGCTAAGCAATTAAGCAAACAAGGGAAGGGGAATGAGGGGCTCGTTATAAATATGACAGAAGCCAACAGCCACAGAAACCAAGGGGCACAGGGGATTTTTTTTTAAACTAATTTATTTATTTTGAGTGTTGATGAATTTAGAATATTACTGAATATGTTATCGCTTAAAGCTAATTGATTAGAAAAGCAGAAGAAAAAACAACCATGTGCCGCCGGTGGGATCCGAACCCACGACCTCCGAATTACGCGTCCGGTGCTCTACCTCTGAGCTACGGCGACGGCTGTCAAACCTACTGCTTTCGGGGGTATTTATGTTTACAAGTAACCTAACCTTGAGAGTGTTCATCAGCGCCACCCACGTTCATAAGCGGCGGACGTAGAACGTCCTGAGTAACCGCAGGTGTGACGTAGAACGTCATCGAACGGAGAGGGTGGAAGCTGCGTGAGAACCCTCTTATGCTTCCTATGGCATCAAGGCTGCCAGAACCGAGGCCCTCGCTAAGCAATTAAGCAAACAAGGGAAGGGGAATGAGGGGCTCGTTATAAATATGACAGAAGCCAACAGCCACAGAAACCAAGGGGCACAGGGGATTTATTTTCACTAATTTATTTATTTTGAGTGTTGATCAATTTAGAATATTACTGAATATGTTATCGCTTAAAGCTAATTGATTAGAAAAGCAGAAGAAAAAACAACCATGTGCCGCCGGTGGGATCCGAACCCACGACCTCCGAATTACGCGTCCGGTGCTCTACCTCTGAGCTACGGCGACGGCTGTCAAACCTTCTGCTTTCGGGGGTATTTATGTTTACAAGTAACCTAACCTTGAGAGTGTTCATCAGCGCCACCCACGTTCATAAGCGGCGGACGTAGAACGCCCTGAGTAACCGCAGGTGTGACGTAGAACGTCATCGAACGGAGAGGGTGGAAGCTGCGTGAGAACCCTCTTATGCTTCCTATGGCATCAAGGCTGCCAGAACCGATGCCCTCGCTAAGCAATTAAGCAAACAAGGGAAGGGGAATGAGGGGCTCGTTATAAATATGACAGAAGCCAACAGCCACAGAAACCAAGGGGCACAGGGTTTTTTTTTTAACTAATTTATTTATTTTGAGTGTTGATCAATTTAGAATATTACTGAATATGTTATCGCTTAAAGCTAATTGATTAGAAAAGCAGAAGAAAAAACAACCATGTGCCGCCGATGGGATCCGAACCCGCGACCTCCGAATTACGCGTCCGGTGCTCTACCTCTGAGCTACGGCGACGGCTGTCAAACCTTCTGCTTTCGGGGGTATTTATGTTTACAAGTAACCTAACCTTGAGAGTGTTCATCAGCGCCACCCACGTTCATAAGCGGCGGACGTAGAACGTCCTGAGTAACCGCAGGTGTGACGTAGAACGTCATCGAACGGAGAGGGTGGAAGCTGCGTGAGAACCCTCTTATGCTTCCTATGGCATCAAGGCTGCCAGAACCGAGGCCCTCGCTAAGCAATTAAGCAAACAAGGGAAGGGGAATGAGGGGCTCGTTATAAATATGACAGAAGCCAACAGCCACAGAAACCAAGGGGCACAGGGGATTTTTTTTAAAACTAATTTATTTATTTTGAGTGTTGATGAATTTAGAATATTACTGAATATGTTATCGCTTAAAGCTAATTGATTAGAAAAGCAGAAGAAAAAACAACCATGTGCCGCCGATGGGATCCGAACCCGTGACCTCCGAATTACGCGTCCGGTGCTCTACCTCTGAGCTACGGCGACGGCTGTCAAACCTTCTGCTTTCGGGGGTATTTATGTTTACAAGTAACCTAACCTTGAGAGTGTTCATCAGCGCCACCCACGGTTCTGGCAGCCTTGATGCCATAGGAAGCATAAGAGGGTTCTCACGCAGCTTCCACCCTCTCCGTTCGATGACGTTCTACGTCACACCTGCGGTTACTCAGGACGTTCTACGTCCGCCGCTTACGAACGTGGGTGGCGCTGATGAACACTCTCAAGGTTAGGTTACTTGTAAACATAAATACCCCCGAAAGCAGAAGGTTTGACAGCCGTCGCCGTAGCTCAGAGGTAGAGCACCGGACGCGTAATTCGGAGGTCGTGGGTTCGGATCCCACCGGCGGCACATGGTTGTTTTTTCTTCTGCTTTTCTAATCAATTAGCTTTAAGCGATAACATATTCAGTAATATTCTAAATTGATCAACACTCAAAATAAATAAATTAGTGAAAAAAAATCCCCTGTGCCCCTTGGTTTCTGTGGCTGTTGGCTTCTGTCATATTTATAACGAGCCCCTCATTCCCCTTCCCTTGTTTGCTTAATTGCTTAGCGAGGGCCTCGGTTCTGGCAGCCTTGATGCCATAGGAAGCATAAGAGGGTTCTCACGCAGCTTCCACCCTCTCCGTTCGATGACGTTCTACGTCACACCTGCGGTTACTCAGGGCGTTCTACGTCCGCCGCTTATGAACGTGGGTGGCGCTGATGAACACTCTCAAGGTTAGGTTACTTGTAAACATAAATACCCCCGAAAGCAGAAGGTTTGACAGCCGTCGCCGTAGCTCAGAGGTAGAGCACCTGACGCGTAATTCGGAGGTCGTGGGTTCGGATCCCATCGGCGGCACATGGTTGTTTTTTCTTCTGCTTTTCTAATCAATTAGCTTTAAGCGATAACATATTCAGTAATATTCTAAATTCATCAACACTCAAAATAAATAAATTAGTTTTAAAAAAAATCCCCTGTGCCCCTTGGTTTCTGTGGCTGTTGGCTTCTGTCATATTTATAACGAGCCCCTCATTCCCCTTCCCTTGTTTGCTTAATTGCTTAGCGAGGGCCTCGGTTCTGGCAGCCTTGATGCCATAGGAAGCATAAGAGGGTTCTCACGCAGCTTCCACCCTCTCCGTTCGATGACGTTCTACGTCACACCTGCGGTTACTCAGGACGTTCTACGTCCGCCGCTTATGAACGTGGGTGGCGCTGATGAACACTCTCAAGGTTAGGTTACTTGTAAACATAAATACCCCCGAAAGCAGTAGGTTTGACAGCCGTCGCCGTAGCTCAGAGGTAGAGCACCGGACGCGTAATTCGGAGGTCGTGGGTTCGGATCCCACCGGCGGCACATGGTTGTTTTTTCTTCTGCTTTTCTAATCAATTAGCTTTAAGCGATAACATATTCAGTAATATTCTAAATTGATCAACACTCAAAATAAATAAATTAGTTAAAAAAAAATCCCCTGTGCCCCTTGGTTTCTGTGGCTGTTGGCTTCTGTCATATTTATAACGAGCCCCTCATTCCCCTTCCCTTGTTTGCTTAATTGCTTAGCGAGGGCCTCGGTTCTGGCAGCCTTGATGCCATAGGAAGCATAAGAGGGTTCTCACGCAGCTTCCACCCTCTCCGTTCGATGACGTTCTACGTCACACCTGCGGTTACTCAGGACGTTCTACGTCCGCCGCTTATGAACGTGGGTGGCGCTGATGAACACTCTCAAGGTTAGGTTACTTGTAAACATAAATACCCCCGAAAGCAGAAGGTTTGACAGCCGTCGCCGTAGCTCAGAGGTAGAGCACCGGACGCGTAATTCGGAGGTCGTGGGTTCGGATCCCACCGGCGGCACATGGTTGTTTTTTCTTCTGCTTTTCTAATCAATTAGCTTTAAGCGATAACATATTCAGTAATATTCTAAATTGATCAACACTCAAAATAAATAAATTAGTAAAAAAAATCCCCTGTGCCCCTTGGTTTCTGTGGCTGTTGGCTTCTGTCATATTTATAACGAGCCCCTCATTCCCCTTCCCTTGTTTGCTTAATTGCTTAGCGAGGGCCTCGGTTCTGGCAGCCTTGATGCCATAGGAAGCATAAGAGGGTTCTCACGCAGCTTCCACCCTCTCCGTTCGATGACGTTCTACGTCACACCTGCGGTTACTCAGGACGTTCTACGTCCGCCGCTTATGAACGTGGGTGGCGCTGATTAACACTCTCAAGGTTAGGTTACTTGTAAACATAAATACCCCCGAAAGCAGAAGGTTTGACAGCCGTCGCCGTAGCTCAGAGGTAGAGCACCGGACGCGTAATTCGGAGGTCGTGGGTTCGGATCCCACCGGCGGCACATGGTTGTTTTTCTTCTGCTTTTCTAACCAATTAGCTTTAAGCGATAACATATTCAGTAATATTCTAAATTGATCAACACTCAAAATAAATAAATTAGTTAAAAAAAAATCCCCTGTGCCCCTTGGTTTCTGTGGCTGTTGGCTTCTGTCATATATATATATATATATATATATATATATATATATATATATATATATATATATATATATATATATATATATTCAAATTATTTGTATTGCCGCCGCGGTGGCTCAGTGGTTATGGTGCTCGGCTGCTGACACGAAAGACGCGAGTTCGATCCCGGCCGCGGCGGTTGAATTTCTTTGAAGAAATTCTAGAGGCCCGTGTACTGTGCGATGTCAGTGCACGTTAAAGAACCCCAGGTGGTCGAAATTTCTGGAGCCTTCCACTACGGCGTCTCTCATAGCCTTAGTCGCTTTTGGCCGTTAAACCCCAAAAACCAAAACCATCAAATTATTTATTGAAAAAGCACTGCAGGTAGTTAATGTGGCACTCAAGTAGGCTACAAGTCAAGAAACATGATCACAAAGAGTTTTTCTTTAAGAATGCAAAATAAACAAATAAAAACAAAAGACCAAGAATAGCGATTGTGGATGCGTCGTGTAACAAAGTAATTTTGTCGCTGGAAGGACTAGGGTTCTAGAATGAAATAGCGAAGACTGTGTTCTCATGACGATTTTGGAGGGCAATTCATTCCATTCTTTTATTGATAAGGCTGAAGGCGAATTCCAGTTTTCCGTCTGGGCGAAGATAAGGTTAACTTTGTAGGCATGATCGATGCAATGTGAGGCGTGAGGTGATGGCAAAATATGTGACCGAGCAAATGATACTTTGCGTGTGGAAAATGTGGGCGTATTAATTGAGTGTGGGGAAAAAAATTGACAGTGGCTTAGCTCCGGTTAAACCTGCTTTGTTTGACGTCGTGGCTGTCGCAGTTCGCGCACAATGCACTGGGAGCACCACGATAACGGTGTAGGCAAGCGCATTATATAGCCCTCTTTCCGCATGCGTAGTAACTGTGGTAAACACGCGGCTGCAAGTCGCGTCATACGAGGAAGCCGAGCGCGCGCCGATGCACACTCGGTAAACACGCGTAGAGCGCGCGAACGACGGCGAAGGTCAACCGGCGGAGCCGCCGCCGAGCGCGGCTCCGCCGACCACCTGCGCCTCTCCAGTGACGTCACGCGGCGATCTGGCGCATGCGCAGCTGTGGCTAAAATTGACCCCGGCGCATGCCAGACCCGGTGTTTACTAGCCTAGTGAAGCTTTTCACTTAAAAAAAAACCTAGCGAATTTTTAGCGTACAGTGAGTTACGGCATGTTGAGCTTTGCCTTCAAAGATTTTCATCTTTGAAGGAAGACAAGATGAATCGAGCAGCTTTATTCTGGACTGCTTCAAGTAGATCGGTTAGGGTGATTTGGTAGGGATTCCAAATGACTGATGCGTATTCCAGGGAAGGACGCACGTGGAGATGGAATGCTTCAAGCCTGGTCCCCCTGTCGACCATATGTAAGCATCGCTTCAGAAAGCCAAGTTTCTTTTGCGCTCTAGACGTAATATATTTTTTGGGCTCAGTCCATTCTAAATTGGAATTCAAGAAGACACCGAGTTATTTAACTGATGAAACCGAGTCTACGAGACCAGTAGGATTATGTTACAGGACTAGTATTCATTTTCAATTATAGGATACAACTACTTTGACTGTATGAATAAACTGTGGAAAAGATTACAGGTGGGATGAGGACACTCTGGGGATGTAGTATACAGAGTGTTTTCATTTAGTAAGACCAAGCATAAAAAAACAAAACAAGACAGTTCACAAAATGGAAACCCCAACTAGTGCAGATTTGATGGCAGTCGTCTTGGGTTAATGCTGATATATACGGAATTGGTCATTCTGTATTTATGCCACTCCTGGCGTATTGGCGCAGCGGTTAAGCGATGCGCCACTGCCCCGGCACGTGCTGCCACCGGTGGGGCTTGCGAGACCCAGGTTGCCCTTCCTGAGCAACCTGTCGCGACCAATCATTATCTGCCACCTGCCACAGTGGGCAGTTCGCTCACACTCCGGTGGGCAGGTTGCGATGATGTCACAAGGTCACGTGGCCTAGGTGGCCCACCTAGGTTGCTTCTCCGGGGGAAAAACGCTGCGGGGATTTCTGCTCAACGGGACCCTAACAGTGTTGCCTTAATATGCCCATTTGAGTTGGTTCTTTCTGGGTAACTTTAACATGGTTAGTTTTTTTTTGAACTCGATACAAAGCTTGGGACATTTAAATATCGTCACGTGACTACGCCCACCTGGGTGGCAACGTGAGTCTCCCTCAAGCGCATCCCACTTGTAGGAACTCGGTCACACCAAGCCGCTGTAAATAAACAGGGCACCGATCGCGACGATGGTACCACGATGAGCGTTGACACTTCCTTTAATTAGAACCATGATGCTCCAGCATATCGGTGTGAACATCGACAACGATGTTAATAGAGGAATCCCAACGCACTCTTGATGCAATTCGCGCTATTTCTACGAGTGTCATGATGCCTGTAGTTTTCCACATTGAGATAAGCGCCGCGTCTGGCCATATTGTACTTCGTTACGGAAGGTATTGCCTGCAGGCGTTGCTCGTTGCACTCCCTTTTGTGTCGCAGGGTTTGAGTGTTTGCTCACTAAGTAATAAAGGCTACAGGTACTAGATACATTATTTTCCTGCACCGAAATGAGAAAGTCTTTGCGCACACTTTTTGGGGTTAAAATATAAATCCGAATACACACCGTCGCTGGATGGTTCGACCGCTGCGGCTCTGAGATGTGCATTGCTCACCACAGTCGCCATTCAACGCCCGCTATGAACTGCACCTCCTGGAATTCTATGGGGCAATAGTCGCTTATTAGAGCCAACGAGGTTGAAAAAAACTCGCGGCGGATCGTACGATGTGGTAAATCTGCGTTGGCAAGATTAGTTGTACATTTCGTTTTACATTGATCGCCTTCCCATTGCCTTCTTGAATTTAATTTCGCCGTCGCTTTTTCGTTCCGCTGCTGCGTGAGTTTTTGCGAGGCTTCACACACCGCCGCTGTTTTGAGGAAATAACTACTGCAGTGGAGGCGGCGCCGCAGAGCCGTCGCAGTCTTGATCAGGGCAGAAAGCGCATACACCATACGTTGCTTTATTCACATATACCAAAGCGTATACCACGCTTAATTTGGTGCATGTTACAATATTTCATCTCAACTGCCGACGCCACTGATGGCATAGGATCGCCGACTTTGTTTTCAGCAAGAGAACTCTCTGACCACTGACTCACTTCGGCGGGAAGTATTACAGTGGAGGCAAAACTCTTCAGAACACTATTAAAACTACGCAACGAAGTCAGTGCAGTTACAAAATATTAGACATACACTATGGCCTTGAATAGATACGTGAGCTACGAAAAAAAAACTTCCTCACAGTCTGTAACTTGTAATGCCATTCTTATTTTTTGCTCTTAGTACAGATGGTTATCGTAAGACATTTTTTGTTTAAAGAATTTGAAATTTTACCTGTAAAACAAAACGCAGCAAGACAGCACACAGCAAAGAAAAGAATGGCGTTTGGAACAAAAAACGGTAATTCGGGTTGTATTTTTCGAGTACTTTTAAGTTCAAATTTATTTCGACGCAATGAAGTTCATTGCTTAAAAGGAAAAGCCTTCCTTCATGAAAAGTGCCGTGTTGAGGCCATATTTACTGCGAGAGCAGTAAGATTGGCACTTGGCGAAAATGTCGAGCATTAACACAGAGAAAATTTCCTGCCTTCACATAGATAATGCCGGCAAGTGAAGCATCCACCCTGCGCCACCCACCACCCATCCAGCTACCTGCGGCCTCGAGAAAAAAAATGGCTGTGGCTCAGTTCGTCTGAGCCAGGTTATACGGAGCGAAAGGTAACCGAACCAATGGCCGATGTCGACGCGGAAACGTTGGCAGCATCCGCTGCCCTTTTCCGCTTGAGATACTCTTCTTGCGTGTGCCGATGCTTCTCCAGACGTGCCTCCCGTTCTTCATCAACTAGAAGAGCCCACTTTCGCAACTTATCTCTAGTAAACGCGGCTTCGTGACGCTCTCTGTCGTAGGGATCGCTAGCAGAAGCCCGGCGCCTCCAATGCTCAGTCGAACTAGTCCCGGCGACCGGTTCTGTCCATGTCTCTGCGGTGTCTAGGCGGCGAGCGCTGGCCTTTGTTCAGCAAGAGCGAATCACGTGGTTAGTCACGTGACACAACTGGCGAGAGCGAGCGGTTGCAGCGGCGGTCGGCGCAGCGGCGGAACGAGCGGTAACAGCTGCGACAAGTCACGTGGTATGACGTCCCAGCCACAGCTGCGACAAGCCACGTGGTATGACGTCCCAGCCACAGCTGCGGCGAGCCTACAGTTAGAGGTCAAATACAAGCGTCACTTAACCTTCAGCTTTTCTGCGAGAAGTGGAGCTTTTCTCTCCAAAATTGTCACGCGTGTGAAGCCTCGGCTTAGAGCATAAGCATTGTTTGGAGTAAAAGCACGAAAGTAGACGTAGAACGAAAATCCAACTGCTATTGCAGCTTTCTCGCATCATGTGTCATTATCTGCCTGCCACTTTTTTTGCTTTGGTATGAAATGTTGGGAATGACTACCAGGCATAATCTGAGTAGATAACATGTAGTCGCGCCGCTTCGAAACAAAAAAAAATCATACAGGATTGGGACCTGCAGATAGTCGTGCCATATTTAGCGCTTGACCTAAATACAGGTATTGCATTTGAGAGCTTTTTGTCTCCTCGTTGATGCAGCTATCTGGACTCTGAAAAGGCTTTCAGTTTGAGAGAGGCAGAATTTAATGATAAGATTGTGCTATTGTTTAATGGTGTTAAACTGTGGACGGGGCTGTGAAAAAAATTGAGCTGACATGACCGGTCAGTAGCACCAAGGGATGCACCAAATTCTTGTAATAATGAGTCATCTGGCATTGCAGGGGCAGTAGAATTAACTATGCGAAATTTCTTCGGATAAGCTTCAAGAAACTGCAAGACTCAAATAGTAATAAATTTTTCGACATCGGATTCCATAGCGGAGCCCGTATTAAGACATCCATGTGATCACCAGCCTATGTCTACTTCAGGACAAATTCCTCTTCCATTACCCTCGACCTCTCTTGAGCCACCTGCGACTAACCTTATTTCTGCAAACACTTCCTAACCTCGTTCTTCCACCTGAATCTCTGACGCCCCCTAATGCGTTTGCCTTACCTTGGAAACCCCTCAGTTACGTTAAGTAACCATCATTTATCTTCTCTTCGCATTACATTTCCTGCCCATGCCAATTTATACTTCTAGATTTCATATATTACATCATTAACTCGCCTTTGTTCTCTTACTCATGCTGCTACCTTCCTGTTGCCTAACGTTGTATGCATCATTTTTCGTTTCCATAAATCTCTGCGCTATCCTGAACTTAACTTCAAGCCTTCTCGATTTCCTCAAAGTTTCTCCCCCATGGGTGAGTATTGGCAAGCACAATTCATATGCTGTTACTCAAACTACTTTTACTTTTTAGAGGCGACCATAGTCCCTTACATTCCGTTTAACGTCCCATGGAAACCTACACAGCTTGGCGTGAGTCCCCGCGTCCCCACCCTGAGCAGGTGTGCAGTGCCTGCGTGCACAACCCCGCCGCAGCGCTCCTCTGAAGCCAACCACCGAAGCCGAGGCTTTTCGGTCCCTCACGACGACGCAGACAGTGATGGTAAGGCGCTGCACCTCCGGGCTTGACGACAAGTGGGAGGCTGACGGCGAAGTTGAAGAACTGCACGAGCATGACAGCAGCTGGGTGTACGGCATAGGCCTGGGTGTACGCTCGAGGGTCCCAGGACAGAAATCACTGAAGGGCGCACACACGAGTTCGTAAACAAGCCCTGGCCTTGCGCACTCTGCAAAAGACGAGTGGAGACAAAACGAACTTTTTGGCAGTGCTGCCACACGGCTGACATGAGGTCCATTAAAACTAGCCCACAACATGATGTGCACGTGTCGTGCGGTGGCATTAGGAAAACAAAGCCCAGTAAGTGACAAAAAAAAAGCTTTCTTCTCGGTTAACCTGCAGTGGCTTCTGCATTCCAGAGAAAGAATACACTGAGAAAAAAAAACACTGGAACAGAAATTCACCGACTGACAAGGGTGGAAATTTGGGCGAGTCGGTATCGATGATCTTTTTGGCATGGTTCATCGACTGTTGCGTTGCTTCCTAAATTTAAACTGGAGCGCAGCTCTTGAATTTTTTTTTATTATGGGCACGCTCCTTCGAAGCTAATTTCGTGTTGGTGCGGGAGCAAGCCGGAAAGACGCAGTGCACGTCATTTGAGCAGTGGGATGTGCCGCTGACTGGCGATATCCTGGCAAGTCAACAAGCATTTGTTCAGCAGTTCGGCGGGCAGCCAAGGCCAGTCGAGCCCAAACAGTCCGAACATTGATGTATTGGAAAGATTTCAGGGTAAAGATGACAGATTTATTTTCTCGAAGTAACGCATGACTGATTCCCTCACAGCGCTAATAGAAAAGCATGGTACCCCAAAAAAGAAAATTGGCTAAAATTCCTTTTTATTCTTAAAAATAACCCACTTACTCTCGCTCCCAAGCTTTATGTAACGCCGTAGGCAGCACGCCGAACACGACATCGTCACGCAGACTCTCTAGCTAAAAAATCTCTTCCTCTCCCGTAACCGAGAGTATAGTAAGCATGAAATGTTTACGGGCATAACACATTGGTTGTAGATGGTACTAGTCAAAATCTTGAAATGAGCCTAGTGTTCAACACACCACACCACACACACTGTGCACTGGTCCATATGGACGCAATCGTTTCCTGAGTGTCTGGGGAATCTCTTCCGCCCTGCCTCGTCAGCTGTATCCGGTTTCTGTCGGCTCCATTGCTCGGCTCAAGCAGCTGTGACGGTGATGGCATTGAAATGCACGACGATGCAGAAGCGTACGCGGACACGACGAGACGCAGGCCCGACAAGAATGTATATGCAGCGCGTTCGAATACTCCGCGAGCGTGTATACATCTGCCTGCCAAAGGGGGAAACGTCATGAGCTGAAAGCCCAGCGGCTGGTCTTTTACATACTTGAGTGTGGGACCGCGGCGCCATTCTTGGGGACGGCGCGGAAGCAGTTTTTCCGCCCAAAGCCCTTCTCGCCCTGGAGCTCCCCTCTTGCTCTAAGCGGCCCTCTCTCAAAGCCCCTAACAGATCACGTATGAGTCTCGTTAAATCGCGTACGGTGCACGGATGCTTTAGTTTCAGCTCCCGGTTGCGTGGAATTCAGTGCCCGGATGTTGGCTCTCGGTGTCGGCGTGACGTCACCACACTGCCGACAACGGGAGCTAAAAGCATTTCATGCTTAAAACGCTCTCTCACCCTACCGCCGAGGCTCGCGTCGCCATTGGTCAGGCGAGGAGTGAAGTTTACAAAGGTTTCGAGTTTCTTTTCTCCGAACCCGAGCCGCCGCGCTCGAGCCAAGTGGAGAGGGCATTGCACAACACACAAGGTTACGTGCTCGGGTTGTTTCTTTAAGCTTCATTGGCGCGCGCGGGCGTGATTCCTATTAGTGCACTGCACGGGCTCGGGCCGGCCCGAAAGCCCGGGCCCGGCCCGGCCCGCGGGCCGGGCCGGGCCGGGCCGGGCCGGGACATGATTTGTTTTGCCGGGCCTAGGCCGGGCCCGGGCCTGAAGTTGCGGGCCCGGGCCGGGCTCGGGCTTAAAGCGGCGGACCCGAGTCGGGCTTGGGTCCGTAAAGAAACGGCTGTTGTCCGACTATTCATTCACCATTGCAGAGTGAAGTACACAACTGCGGCATTGGAGCAGCATCACGGATGAGCTATGGGTTATAGTACGCGCTGAGAAAAAAAAAACTAAGCTTTACTACTTGACTTATTTGTTTCCTTATTTCCACGCCGCGGTGGCTTAGGTCAAGGAGCTTGATTACTGAGCCGGGGAACCAGGGTTTGCTCCTAGCCTCGGCGGCCGCCTTTCCACCTTGGCGGCTAGCATGAAAGCTACGTACTTTGCAGTATCACTACTCGTTGAAGAAACCCAGGTGGTCGAAATGATCCGGAGCCCTCTGCTTCGGTTTTTCTCACAGCCTGCCTCCCCTTGGGCCCTTAAGCCCCCCAAAAATAGCGTTTATGTTATAGCTATATTTTTCTCGTGTGAGAAAATTCACAAAGTAAAGCGCATTTGGTTTTCATATTGATCAGCTGACCGGAACGTCTCGTAAATGAAATACCCACAAAAACTCGCCACAGTTTGTAAATCTAATCTATTAACCACATCTATCCCTCCTCGCTTCTTCAGCCTGGTTGTCATGACAAGTGTTTTGCCCTGTAAGTTATCACGTGGTTCGCGCGTTGTCTTCTGCTCCACCAGTAAGAGTAAAATTCAACCGGTCTTAATTGGCCATTGATCGTTCGTCACCCCAAAACATACCTATACACTATTATAAATGCATTCGTGAGGAACATAGTTTACGACGCTTATAGTCTTCAAAGCACACACCGTGAAATACTCAAGCCTTTTAGCATTTCGTTTCTGCTGAAAGGCGACCAGTTCGGCTATAAGCTTAACCTGTGAGATCGCGTTCACTAAAATTGTCATCCCACTGCTTGCTAGACAGCTTTAAAGTTTATACTTCCGGACGACAAAATATAACTGATTAAAATCATGGGGAAATGCAAAGTAGTCTGTTACGCGCGTATGCAGCCCTTTTTATTTGGCTCTCGAAACTTCCTAGTTTATCTTTGCGCACCAGCACGAGATCACTGTCCAAAAGACGGGCATGCCGAGCACTACTCTTAATCACTTCCTTCTGGGTTAAAAAGAACGAACTTTCTGCAAGCCAAACTGTTTTCAGAACCTTTGTCGGCCAGTTTCTTATCGGTCTAGTAGCAGTCTACTTGCTCAGAGTGAGCGGTATATCTCAAGCGTAACTGTGAAACGGGCCGGGCCGGGCCCGGGCTGGGCTGGGCTTCACTCGAGGATTCACGGGCCGGGCCGGGCTCGCTACAGCGATAACTTTGCGGGCCTGGGCCGGGCCCGGGCTTGAAGCCGCGGGCCTGGGCCGGGCTCGGGCTTCAGGTATCGGGCCCGGGCCGGGCTCGGGCCTCATATTTAGGCCCGTGCAGTGCTCTAATTCCTATCGCGCCGCGCCTGCTTTCGGCGCGCTACGGCGCGTACTACTCTGGCGCCATCTCTGAGCGAGCGGCGGCACTCTATGCAATCGCGCGGCACACGCGTGTTTGTGTTTTTATGCTCGGCGCCCAGTTACGCCGACGGTAACGGTGACGGCAAGGGATGCCGCACAACCCACGCACGGGCGCTGAAGGGCTGGGCTCCAAAATTACAGTTTTAGTTTCACGTACGTAGAAGCTTCACGTAAGTAGAGCGCTTACGGGTCACCAGTGCGCATGCGCAGAATATGAAGTGTCTGCGTGGGTCTCACGGACGTACAGTCGCGAGCAAAAAATATTAGCACAGATCACTGGCGATCAGAATTGGTATATCTCACCACGCGGCGCTGCGGTACGCAGACCTGCCTAACGGGCCGTTTCCATGTTTGCATCCTAGGGGGGGACGGCAGGAAGTAAGCTTTATCAAGCGTGCACCGCCCGAGCGTTGAAGTGCCGACCCTACGTGACTGTGCATGCGGCATTTATTTTTGGCTCGGTTATCATGAGCAAAGATGGCTTCATTTTATTCCTGTTTTTTTTTTATGTCCGCGATGGTTTGTCAAAAGGAACTCGCGGGAACAAGAAATGATAGCGCTGCTTTTAGCCAATAATTCTGCTGGTCCGTGGCAGCCCGCTGAACCCCCCTAACGCTGTAGAATGGGAACGGCCCGTCACTCTCGTTATCAGCCTCCTCGCCACGCGCAGCGCCACGCGTTGTCATTCCGGCGCTCTGGTGTTCCGTCATGTGTGCTAATCTTTTTTACCCGCGACTGTACATGAGATTCGGATCTTTGCGTTGCGGTCTTCACTTTGCTTGCGTAAGTCGCGTTGGCAAGATGGCGGTGCCCTGCCCGGAGACACAATCCTGTTTCAATCCCAGTTATTCATCGGCGATACCATTCATGCAGGCTGTTCCAGCCTTCCTCCAAGTTTCTGGTACTCGGCGTATCCGAATTGAGCGAAAGCCAGTGCGCGCTGAAAACAACAGCGCAAGAGCTATGTTCTCCAGAAGTTTCGTTTTCTTTCGACGCCCCCTCCCCCACTCCGAAGACACTGCACGTGTGCCTGGACGCGCGCACTGTTACACTCTAGGATGGTGCAACGATGTCGGCATGAACTCCCACTACCAGCAGCATGGTGGCGGCTGCTTCGAAGTGCAGGACGCTTGATGTCGGAGCCCGCGGCCCCTTATTGAGTTCCTGGTCATTAAAAGGGTCGTGGCTTTCGTGGGCGTTCCTTGGTCAAGAGTGCTAGGAATGTTTTATGGCTTTCCTTTTCGCTTCTTCGCCGTTTCTTCCATTGTTCCTTTCCCTTAGAAGCCCAGCTGTGACGTCTGCGCGCCTGTTCCTTGATATGTTTTCTTTTTCACGACACGGGCGCGGCGGCGGTGAAAGCGTGCGGGTCACCGTATTCAATGTTCACTGCGGACACTGCCCGACTACAAAAACTAGTACGTCTTTCCGGGAGACTTTCGCCCTGAGAGCGAGAGCTCTAAAAATAGAGTGTCAAAAACTCACAACTGTCAATGTAAACCGCACCACAATCAAAGTGGAATACTTACAAATCGAGCTGTGATCCATAGCCACCGCTGCACATCTGGAATGTCCCTCTCAGTGCCTCAGGAGTGCTGCCACCTGGTAGGCAGTGCGGTTATGGGCCGGAGACAGAAAAGGTCCTGTCGGTGGGAATGGCTCGCTCCCAAAGCGCAGCTTAGAGCTCAGCCAAGCATTCCACGTCTGTAGGCTACCCAGCCACGAACCGGCTCCGGGGGTTGCTTCGCTGGTAAACTGGCAGAGAGATCCCTGCATGGCGTGCACCAGCTGGCCGTTTGATGCCCTGTAAACAAAGAACAGCACGAAGGGCATCAATTAAGTTTAGATAAATGTCTGGGAAATATGTTTGGGATCTTTTAAAACTATTTAAATACGACTGTGGATAAAGCAACATTTCTTTGTTTTGCAACAATGTTAATAATCACTTTTGCTGGGTACGTAGAAGCTGTTTGGTTGTCTGGCACTCCTGCACGAAGGTTCAATGGCAAAATTAAGTAAAAAAAAAAGAAAGCAAATTCCATGATCATAGCGAGATAATATAGCGCAGAGTAGGACAGGACACAAGAAGACAACACGAACAACACGAGCGCTTCGTGTTGTCTTCTTGTGTCCTGTCCTACTCTGCGCTATATTTACTCGCTATGATCATGCACCAACAAGCCCAAAAAGCTACGCTTTTGAACTACAAATTCCATGGTAGTAAAGTCGGGTCAGGGACCACAGGGAACATCAACAAAAAAAACTTCCTTTTTGACATACCCCATAACCTGCTTAAGCTCCTAGTATTTATATGTTACACCCCGCAAACCTGGCAAGCAGCTCTGCAGGTCTGGCTGCCTTTCCTTCTAAGGAGCTGATGAATGTAATGGAGCGTGACACCGCCGGGCCAGCCTCGTGGACAGTGCTACACGCTGATAAACTAGCGTTTTTTTGTAAAGTTTAGTCAAGCATCGTGGCATTATCATGTACAACATTCTCGCACAAAAATTTCGAAAACTGTAAGATACTGGTATGAAAATATAGAAGATAATGGTCCATTCTTGTGATATGCAACAAAATCTTTCTTTTAAAGTGCTTTCATCGATCGCATCGAACAGTTAAGATAGCCGTAAAAAATCAACCGGGAACGCTTTTGATGATAGCAAAAACCTTAATAGAAGAAAAAATGTATGACTGCCGTCGGGTGATTTGCTGATATATTGATTGTTATAGTGAAATCTTAGGTGATATGAAAAAATTGCGTTCGGAAAAGGCTTCCCGCTCAAAAATGTGCTTCGGTTGAGAATTTTTGGCATGCGTGAGCCCTTGAAATGCCGATCCCGAACAGCGGATTCGCCGCAGGGCCGAACACCCTCTTGTTCCTCCGGGACAAATCACAAACCTAGGAGCTAGGTAAAAGACTACGCAACCACTGATTGTTCTGCTGGCGCTATGCAATGACGCTCGGTTTATTGACCCGCTCACGCCGCAAGTTATGAAACACACCTTAGTACATTGACTCTAGGCACCAGAAAATGCGCTCACAGTGTTCTGCACTGAATTATTTCAACTTATTGCGACAGGAGACGCACGAAAGAAGCAGCATGTTCCATGCCATATACGGACATCTCTGTAGTGGCTATATCGAATCCATTACGTCCACGAGAACAGTGCGAAGCGATGTTCTTATGAAAGCTAAACATTGAAAAAAATGAGGCGAAAAAGAGCGGAGAACGAGAAGAGGAAGGGGAAAGAACAATACTGCAAAGAATACGTCTATCTTAGCTACAGTGAAAAACAAGGATTAAGGCCAGCGAAAAGAAAGGCTTCTCTGCGTGGGGTAAACTGTTGTGAGCTAAAAATAAAATCCTGTCACAGGTGCTTCCACTCTTTTTGCAGGAAATACAGCTTGACCTTCAATAGTACTGCGTGGTTGAGCAAAACTTTCCATTTGTTTCACATGCTTCAATTGCCCACCATCCCGAAGCTGTACAAAAGCATTTCGTGTATGTCCAGAATGTTAAAACACCACTAGGAATGCGACCAAATATAAAGAAAGAATGCATCAACAGCTGCAGTTGGAGCAAAATGCTGAACAACGAATTTTAAGTGGTTGTCTTGCCTCATCTTCGGAGGCCATACTGATTTATTAAAACCAGCGCTTGAAGACACGGACAGAAAGGTGAGATTGGCGTTGGTTTTGATAAAATGCATAACTGGGGGTTGGACTTCTCAGTTTTTATTTTCTGAAAATTCGGCGGACTATTTTCGGTTTGTTATTTCAGGACACTACTTTCCGTTTTTTTCGACGAATATTATTTTCAACCAATAAAATACTGACTTTTTTCGGTTCCTTAATATAGCAGTTCTGTGCGGTGAAATATGTTTTAAAGTCTACCTCGGTATTTTTGTCACCATAAGCAATTCAATCTAGGTGCTCTTTCCAGCTTTTTGTCTTCCTGGGTTTGTTCCCTTGCGCCATTCGAATTTGTTATGAACCAACTAGCCCAACAGCGAGTACTTCTGAACAATTTATTTACCCGTGATTAACGTGCAAATGGTAGTAACTGGAGCTGTACTTGTAGAAGGAATTGCTAAAGTCATTAAAAGAGTGGTTTACCGTTTATTAGGGTTTAACGTCCCAAAGCGACTCAGGCTATGAGGGACGCTATAGTGAAGGGCTCCAGAAATTTCGACCACCTCTTTAACGTGCACTGTCATCGCACAGGACAGAGGCCTCTAGAATTTCGCCTCCATCGAAATCCAGCCGCCACGGCCGGGATCGAACTCGCGTCTTTCGGGTCAGCAGCCGAGTGCCGTAACCACTGAGCCACAGCGGCGGATCGTCATTAGAAGAGAAACTCAAGTTAATTGAGATCGCCGGCAGACAAAAACAGAAGCGGAAGTTTACTTCTAGGAACTAGGTTGATATGTTTTTCGTAGGCTGTCGTCGCACTCGGTTAAGTGCGAGGGCGGTACATCTGGTCAACAAGTACAAGTGGTCTGGCTTGGAACTAAAATTGCTGCTCAGTCGTCTGAGTAGCCAGAACTACTTTTTCGCGACGTCCATGTAAGTGCCCTACATGCATTGATTAACCTACTTAATCGATTAACTGCTTTAAGCAGGTGATGATAGTGAAGAAACAGTGCTTAACTAGAAGACGGCGAGGAGGCGATGCTTCTCGGTCTGCAGAGGCGGACAAGCTAGCGGAGCAGTACCTCAAATAGCACAACAACGCAGCTTATCCTGTAATACCAACTTCGCACCACGCCCCTGGCTTCCCTACTCAGTTATTTTTCAGCTTTAAGTTAGTGTAACTCGCATTCAGCAGCCAGCTAGCTATGCCTTGCAAGCTAAAAATAATTACCTTTTTCGGCTAAAACCGAATTTCGAAAAGTCAATTCGACGTACTTTTATCGTTTTTTCTTTTTCGGCTTGAACCGAAGAGTCCAACCCCTATGCATAACCAACTAGCCCAATACGCCACTCTGACCGTAATGAACACTGTGCACATTTCCAGCCTTCACGGTGTTTTGGTGTTTAGAGGGAGTGCCAAAAGAGGGCAGCTGCATTTATAGCACACACAAATGCGATAAGGAACCTCCTGGCAATATCTTGATACACCTCAGAAATGAATAGCAAGGTACTCCTGCACTGCATACGCTTGTATGTTTATAGCTATTCAGTAAGTGAGGAAAGAACAGCCCCCTTTTTTATGAAACTCTAGAATGTAGTTTTAGGGCACGTGGTTCCACAGTGGCAACTTTTCGTTTGTATACCAGAATCCAACCTGGAAAAAAAAAGACTATGAAAATTGCCTGTAATGCCGTTGCAAATGTCGTTGGACTCATAATGTTTCGGCACGGAATCGAAATCGGTGATTTCTGAACAGCATTGGAGCCTACCGACCCGAAGTTAAGGCCAAGGATTAATCTGCAAGGCTAAAGGCTTCCACTCAGGGGTTGGAGTGAACGAACGGTTGTTTTCGCGGCATTTACGTTAACATGAACACGCACAAAATGCGGTTGTATCTAAACGTTTAGCAAACGTAGACAAAAGTGCCAAAAGTTGTTAAATACACTGAAGTGAATTTCACTTATCGCTCTGCTATGTAAAGCAAGCTTCGCGCGTACTGTTCGTATCATCTACAGTATGCTTATTTATTCATTCAGTTATGCAGCACCGATATACAGGAAAAATCCGGCGGCGCTGGAAACAAGACCAGTATCCCGTGAACTGTGCAATGAAGTGTAATACTTTACTGATGGCACTTGGCAACAGCACGGCTGCTTTTATCCCAATCTTCTGTTTGAATAATTTTTGTTGTAATGTTCTCGAAAATATCTCACACGAGACTTTCTTTTCAGGACAAAAAGTCGTATCTTTTTCTTCAAACAACGAAACCTCGATGCAAAGAAACACTCAAGTGACGAGTGAGGTCACCGACTGCTTTCAGAACAGCGAAAATAGATTCTTTTCAAATGCTTTTTGAGAGAAACAATGAATCAAAGCTTCCGCAAAATTCACCAAGAAATTGTGCATACATGGAATAGTTAGTTATAGAAGCATGTCGGGGTAACGTAAATTCGTTTTTAGTGTCCCTTTGAAGGGGGTTTTCTGAACAGACATTCGCATTTATGGAACGTAGGCCTGATGTGCAGAGCTCAGAACAGTCATATCAGCTATTAGCATTTCAGTTCCTCCCCGCCCGTCGCCCCATGCCCCATTCTGTCCTATGCCCGAAAACAATGTTGGAGGTGCACCGGATATCAGTAGAAATCTCCCACTTACTCGGAGCAAGAGATGGAGAGCGTCGTGGCAAGGCAGCGTTCCAAAGCACGCTCCTGTGGGTTGCCGGCTCCGTGATAGGGTTTCCACCATCTGAACCCGTTGAAACCGTAGCTGCAGAGGCTGCCTTTATCCGCCGGGTTCGGGATGATGGCCCGCTCTGTCAGCTCGCAGAAGAAGTGGTACGCAGGTTGCGGACGGCGGGCTCGGCGGTAGCGGCGGTAACCGCCCTCCATCTGAGAAGCACTGATGGCAGCAAGTGTCCTGTTTTCGATGTGGGAGCAATTTGTTACCATTTATTTGTCACAGAAAAGTAGCTGCAACTGTAACTAAGACCGCGATTTACTTTGCGATAGCTAGACTGTAGTTAAAAGGGAACTGAAGCTGGTTTATGCCAGTCATGTACGAACTGCGTGTTGTCGTGACCGTACTTCTGACCACGTGGGCCCGATCAAGCAGGTACCGTGAACAGTCGACAAGGCCGACGACCTCGCGACGGCGGTGGTGCAGTGGGGTGCTTGGAATGCCCCCCTCCAAGCCTAAGTGGATTAGTGCAGCGGAATTCCTTGAGCGGAGGTGACCAAGGCAGCAGCGGCGAAGGCAGGAGACGCGCCGTAGGTATTGTCAGAGCAACCACAGCGGAAACGAAGGCGACGTGGCGGCGCCAGTCACGCTGGCTGTTAATTGAAGACGGCTGTGTTCCCGACTCGTGTTCTGGACATTCCGCGGGGAAGCAAGTTCATTCACCTGCTGGAAGACTGCGGGAGATTGCTTTCCAGCCGGGCTGGATGAGTCAGCATCTCCCCCTTCCCATCGACCCAGCTGCGAGAGAGTGGAACAGCCCGCACCTGCCCTGCCGGGGGTGGTAACACGAACGTCCCCTTCGGTCCATCTGATTGGACAGTGCTCTTCGAACATTATTCCACAGCCAGGGATCTCGGGAATTCGAACCATATTTAACTCGGCTGTGAGTGTGGCCGAGGAGAGGCCTGCTAGCTCCAGTCGACTACGGTTGACGAAGACGTTCCTCTTCCACTGAGAGCCATTCTCAGTCCCGCTCTATGTAAATAATGTAAATAAGTGTATAAAGTTTTTCGTTACCTTTCCTCGTTAAACCCAGTCTCCCATCCTCCTCGTCCAATCACCGGTCTCCGGCCATGCTACCCGGGTCGCAACAGTGTCTTGAGAACGTGGGGAAGGAACACAGGAGGGGAAAGGAGCACACCTCCTCGTAATTTTTTACAGCGGTGGACTGAAATTTGTTCTCAGAAAGAAATGTAACGCATCGCTTAAAAAGGATGCCATGTGCGTTGTATATAGTTTTCAGTGGTTCTGTACGGCGTATTGTATAACCCGTCACCTGCCAGGCACTTGATTACACAAATAGAAAATGGAAATCTAGCAATTTCAACCACTGCGGCCGAAACGCGACTGCTGTAGTGTTCATCGTGCTTATTCGTCGGCACTCAAGAAGGCAACGTGCCCTCAGATCCCGAACCAAGGTTCTCTGATTGGTTTGGTTTGGTTTGTTGGGGTTTAACGTCCCAAAGCGACTCAGGCTACAAGGGACGCTGTAGTGAAGGGCTTCGGAAATTTCGACCACCTGGGGTTCTTTAACGTGCACTGACATCGCACAGTACACGGGCCTCTAGAATTTCTCCTCCAAAGAAATTCAACCGCCGCGGCCGGGATCATACCCGCGTCTTTCTGGCCAGCAGCCGAGCGCCGTAACCACTCAGCCACCGCGACGGGGCGGTTTTCTGATTGGATGCAGCGCTAATTTGTTCATATCAGAATCGCTGATACGTAGTTTTAATTCACTACAAAGCTTAAGCCAGCCTGCTTCAAAAGCCGCAATGACAACCAACAACGTGTGAGCGATTGTTACATTTTTACATGCCTCACCTGACCTAAAAATGATTAAAGCCGCCCTTGACGTCACAGCCATTATTCGGTTGACGAAACCGAAACAGCATGATAGAAGGAATTAAATTAACACGAGAAAAGAAAACACGCAGGGAAAAATTTGATGCCTACACTGCTTTAAAATGTCGTACTGTTGTGTACTTTTATTTATTTATTTATTTATTTATTTCTGATACCCTCATGGCCCACAGGGCATTATTGAGGGGAGTGGTACATAGATATAAAACTGTTACAAAAAAGGGGGGTTAACGCATACATAGGCATGCCTAGAAAAAATGATACGTATGATTGCAAAAAAAAAACTACCTGCAAGAAAATACATGATTCAAAAAAGCGAAACAATACAATAATTAGGAATACCAACACCAAAACGAATAAATTCACAAAAACAGTCAAAAAACATTTCATGGAAACACAAAGATATGAACTAGAACATCACCCTTCGTAGAAACATTGAACGGGTACGATGGCAGAAGGCTATTAACAGAATAAAGTGCATGCGAAAAAAAAAGGAACAGGGCTAAATACACAATATACAAAACGAAGTGAACCAACTGAGGCTATGGTAAACCATATTGTAATGACAACAGTGCCCTAAACTCATCAAGGTCCTTTGCAGCTACAATATGTGGTGGTAGGTGCAAATAAAGCAAAAAAAAAAAAGACTGCGTGGCTGTTCTTACGAGATATTCGATATCGTCGGTGAAGAAATGGTTACGGCTTCCAAAATCTTTGTGCTTTAGTGCTGCTCAAATGCAAGAAATTCAGGCTTGAGGAGCGATACTTTGACGGTCGCTAGCCGACGCGGTCATACCTTGACACGGCCCCCCATCGGGTATCAGTCTGAATTAACCATGATCCCAGCTGCTTCCAAATTAACGAGCGCCCAATTGCCATGACTTTCATGGGCGTTGGTCGGAGCAAAGCCGGCAGCACGAATTAACCAAATTTTCGAATCAAAAGGGGGTCGAAATAACGATGTTTTACAGTACGCTCTGTGAGTCTGTGGCCGGCACATATACATATATTTCGTACAAAAGCCCCTCTGTAGGAAGTACACGAAGCTGTGAGCGTGGCTGCTTCACTAACTTGTGAAAAGTTACATCTAGCGCAATAAATACCGCCTTCTTTTTTTCTCGTGGTTATAATGCTAGTCATGGTCACTGCTAAATCAGGCCACCCTGAGCTTGAAGAAGGGAAAGAAAACGTAGATAACAGAGGCGCACGAGCGACCTCACATCCGAGGCCTTTTCTCCACAGTTTTCAGTCTTGCAATACTTGCATCGGTTGTTTTATATGTGTAACTAAAATTAGATGTTATGCTGAGGTATAGGGGTTTAACGTCCCGAAGCTGTAAGTGTGCAATGCGGGACGTCGTACTGACGGGCTGCAGATTAATTTTGTCGACTCGGTGTTCTTTAACCTCCGCTGACATCGTAGAGCCCAAGGACGTTTTTTGCATTTCACCCACATCGAAATGCGGCCGCCACGGCCCAGATTCAATCCCGCCCTCTCAGGCTCTGCATTCGAACGCCATAGCCATGAGCCACCGCGGCGTGTAGCTCGACTGCTAAATTTGTGGTGAGGCAATTACACAGGTCCGAAGGAAGACAGAATTTTATTTTCTAATTTTGATAACGAACGTTTGAAATTTTGGGCGATCCGATGAAATATTTGTGGACGAGGATATCGCGCCGCAAAAATTACATATTCAGGGCTGGCTCCCTGGGAAGCCTTGAGGGGTGTCCGTATGCACCACTGGTGCTGGTCACAGTGGGATCCTTATCCTTCGGTGGGAGATTGTTTGATGTGGGAACAGAATGCGCAGTTGAGAATTTGCAGTGATTTTGGTGGACGGCGTTTTTTCTGACGTTCTCGCTTTCCTTCACGACGAATGAATAGCACCCAGCCAGTGAATTTGCTATTTCGTTCTCAAGCATGCCCACTATAGGCTTCAAAACATACGCCGTTCTTTGTAAAGTAATACCTGCAGATTGTGCAGCATGTAGCCCCTTTGCCAGAAGTAACCGAGCAGCAGGTTCTCGCTTCTCAACCGTACAACGGAGCCTCTACGGCACCCCTAAAGACCGAAAGGCGTCAAAACGTGAGGACAGGGGTGCACCTTACGGTACACATATTCAGAGCTTAAGGGCTTCTCCAAGTGCTTGGCTAGGCGGCTAAGAAACAAACCGCAGTTGCCCGGTTACTTTTGGAAAAAGCGGTACCTAATTTTAGCTTATGTTTGACAGCATTGATAGTGAGGCGCTTACCTGTACCGTATTGGCTCGCGTTTACGTCCTCCTCTGCAGCAAGCGAAGTTTAAAAGAGTAGCAGCATTAGTTTCAAGCAACCGTGTCACAAAGTGCGCCGGTGTCACTGGAAGCGCGCGGCTGAACGATGTTGAAATGTGCTTCTCTCGTGTAACCGATTCAGCGGCCGAATGACCAAAGTATTGCCCCCAAGAACGATTCGTTACAGACTCCCCACCCAGTTGGATCAGCACGTACCGTCACACTCAGTATGAACTGCAACGCACAAGATGTGGTTGGAGCTCAGTTCTCGAAGCAGACCGTGCCCAGCGAGGCTGGAAAGTGATGCATTTAGCCGTGGATGCAAAGGACGACGTACACTGAACGTTCAAGTTGTGTGCCCTGTGTGAAGGGCGCGTTCATTTATGATAAACCGCAAATCTCCGCTCGGTCACTATGGACACGTTGCACAGTTTAAAGGGCAACTGCGGCGATTTTTCAGCCACTTTAAGTTAATGGCTGTTTTGTGTTCCTAAGAACCTCCTGTAATGTGTACGATACAAGGTTTTCAAAAGCAACCCCAAAATAATTTTTAAACAACAAAAACGCAAAACTCGAAACCGAAACCGGAGAGGTGCCTTCGTGCGGTATTGACTGTGACGTCACTAGCGGGTTCGCCGCGCTGCGAAGTTTCGAAGCCGCGCTGTCGACATGGCTGAAGCGCGGAGAACAGCAGCTTTTCCTAGACCAGCGAGTCTTTAGAAGACGACTCATTCGACGATTTCGGACTGGACGAGTCGCCTTTCAGGTATGATCCACTGCCGCGCGAGCTAGCCGAGTCACACCACAGGCCGCGTCACCTGCAGCATGGAGATGGTCTGAACTCGGAGAAGTAAGTATTTGAGTCATTTCTCGTGCATGCATTTGTGACACAGTCGTCAGAACAAAAGTTAATGTGATGCTCCCGCCGATAGCTGTTTGTGTGGCGAGTGCCGGCCGACCCAGCCTGATGAAAGAATCTGCTGCCGAAACGTTGCCGCGGTGCACAACGTCCTTAAAGGAGAATGCATAACCAACAGTCCTCTCTTTGCGAAGCTTTGTCTCGACGGCGAGCATTTGGAAGTGAATTCACGCCAGCTACAGTTCTTTAAGCGCGCTCTCCGTGATCCACTTCCTCTTGACGGCCGCGCTTCGTTCAGCTGGCTGCTGCGATGGGTGGCTGTACTCGAATAACGTTGGCACAGAATCTGCCTTCAAGCCCCGGTTGAACGAAGCCTTAGCGAGTCCAAAGCTCCCTCTGAGGTACACGCTGTCCTCATAGCAATCTGGCGCGAAATGTTCCGAGCACAAGCGGGAATGCTTCCTCGGAGACCAGTTGACACGGCGGAAAGCTCTCACCCACTTGTCGCGAAGGTTCTTATCGCTATGAAATCTATGGTAGATCACGCCCGTTGTCACAGATGAAGAATTTGTGCAGCCCACAGCACATCAGAAGTTGCCGTGACCCATCACTCGGGCGTACACATCACATCAGGCACGTTGAGATGGCGCGAAATTGCACAGGTGGTCGAAATAATTCCGGAGACCTCCACTACAGCACCTCTTTCTTCCTTTCTTCTTTCACTCCTCCCTTACGTCCCGGTTCGGGTGTCCGTTACTGCGTCATTTACTTTCCTCAAAATCAATTTTCAGTTTTCCCCTGCACTGCCAACGCCAGCGCGCGCCCGACTAGCTTGACACGCCGCCCCGCCAGTGACATAACAGTACAGGGTGGCCTGTAGAAGTTGCTCGATCAATGGGTGCCGCTCGCGTCGAGGAGCGCTTGTTTTCAAAATTCGCTTGCGAAAAAACTACGCCGCTTTCAGGTGCGAAATTTTACATGAGATACAGACTACCATGAAGAATAGTCTTAAAATTTCATTTCGATCGAGGAACATAGACAAATCACCGGAGTTGCCCGTTAAGCGCGACAGTACATACATGTATGAGCAACAAGAGAACACGTGGTGAGTGCCTTTCGGGTGGCTGATGCTACTCTAAACGTGCGAAGCACTCCCCGTTGGTCTTGCATGCCGTCTCCTTTAGAAAGCGCTGTGGCAGTTATGCACGTCAAAGTGCCCATTTGGTGCATATTCTGATTTAAAATAAGAATCAGTGCTCTTAAAACTGTTATTGGTATTAAAATTCAGATGACGTGGAGGAGGATCAAAAGGCTGAACGACCAGTTTTAGATGGAAATGACTAATTCTCGGCACTCATACGGGTCGTAAAGTATCTCGTGGCAGAAATGAGCAGAAGGGTCGTCCTGATTTGCAACTTTTCTATGTTTATCAGGGTTACCTCCCCCCCCCCCCTTTTTTTTTTCTGAAGCTCTTGAATGCAGTTTTTTGGCCTCTGACATCACTATGAGAGTGTATTTTGTATGTCTGCTAGATTACATTGTAAAATAAAAAAAAAACACGGCAATCGTCTGTAATGTTGCAAACTAATTAGTTGCAACTCATAATGTGTCGATACGGAACCCCAATCAATGATTTCTCAGAAACATCGAAGGCTGTCGATCTGATGTTAATACCGAGGGTTAACCAACAAGGCTAAATTTGCAGTCAATGATTGGCGTAAACCGACAGTTATGCCCATAGCGTTTAGATTAACAGGCACACGCCCAAAATGCTGTTGGTTTTCAGTGCTAGCAAAGATACACAAAGCGCTAAAAGCTTTTAAACACACTGAAGTCAATTTAACTTATTGCTGTGAAATGGGAAGCAAGCTTCGTATGCGTTCTGTTCATATCTCACCTCCGATATGCCCATTAATTAATTTATGCTGCACAGAAATACAGAAAAATATCTGGCGGCGCTGGCAACTAAAACCGGACATCTGATGAAGTAGTGTCGGGAACTGTAACGTCCAGGTTGCCATTGGTTGGCGCCGTGAGGAATTATCATTGCATTTGGCAACAGGACCATACTCAGCAATTCTGGAGAAAATCATTTTTCATTGAGAGAGACTTAATGAACGCAGTTTTTTTTCATATATTATAAGCTTTCACTATAACAATCCGCAGATCTCCTATCGACAGGCCTGCATCTTTCTGCTATTAACGTTATTGCTATCGCCAAAAGCGTTCCTCATTGGTTTTCAATGGCAGTCTTAACTGCTCAATGCAAGCGATGGAAACAGTTTAAAAGACAGCTTTTGCTACGTATCGGGAAAAAGAACCATTACCTTAAAGGAACACTGAGGGAAACGCTATCAATTTCATTTTTTTGTTAGTAAAATCCGATAGTTCGGCATTTTGCGGCTTTGTTGCCGCTTGCCCGGCATCGAAAGGTGCCTTTATTATTAAGAGATTTGGATTCGAAGTTGAAAAACTCTTTCCCACCGCTCCGATTCAAACTCGGAGCTCTCTGATGACGAAATAGACGGAAAATGACTTAAAGTGGAGGAAGCCGTAAGCGGGGATACGGTGACTGCCGGATGCGAGCGCTGCGCTGCCGCCTAGCAGCAGCCGAAATGAAAACTACTGCCGACCAGACGTTGAAGCCTCTATTAGCCGTCGTCGCTTCGCTTACGTTTGGACCAACGCAACGAAGGCTCCCGTTCCCGATTCCGACAAAAGTTCTCGCAAAAAAGTTCGGCCTGCACTTCAGCGACCTCAACCCCACACAGTGTGCGACGATTTTGAAGGCTGAGGCGGCAGGTCCGGCAAAAAAGTCCGAGCGCCGAGAGTCGGCTGCGTAGCTGTCACCGCCGAGCCACCATCACGACTGATGTGTAGAGACTGGTACGTGCGGGCATATTTAAATTCTGGTTTGGTTTGGTTTGGCTTATTGGGGTTTAACGTCCCGAAGCAACCCAGGCTATGAGGGACCCCGTAGTGAAGGGCTCCGGAAATTTCGACCCCCTGGGGTTCGTTAACGTGCACTGGCATCGCACAGCACACGGGCCTCTAGAATTTCGCCTTCATCGAAATTCGGCCACCGCGGCCGGGATCGAACCCGCATCTTTCGGGTCAGCAGCCGAGCGCCGTAACCACTGAGCCACCGCGGCGGGTATATTTAAATTCTGTAATAATAATCCTCTTAGGGCTGGTTATTCAGCCCAGCGTCGTGGTACGTTGACGAAGCGAACACGCCGAGCGCTACGTTTGCTAACGTGGAGGTGCTCAGAACATTTGCTATCAAAAGCTCTTTTTTCGTTGTCGCAGGCGCGTTCCGCGGCACGAACTTCATCTGAGGAGCACTTAGGCACTTGGAGATCATCTGCTGCTCCGCCCTCGTAAATCGAGGCGCGTCGAAAATCGAAACCACGTGGGCGAAGTGCAGAGCCGCGAGGAACCCCAAAACATACCGAAACTCAGCTGGCCGCCTGTTGCGTCGTCAATTCCAGTTTTCTTTGACTTCCAACATTCAGGTTGTCTATTTTCCGTCTTGCTCGTGTGATAAAAGTGCACTAGCGGTTTCAAAACAAAACTTATGTACTTCAGTATCGATCAAACGCGTAACCTTCATGCACTATTGTCATGGAGGAAAAAAATACTCAAGAAGGAGCGTCCGGTGAGAGCATTGAAGCCCAGCCATCAAATGTTAAAACGATAGAGTCGGTCCCCTCCGTGATCACGCAACGTGATAGCGTGCGGTGATATTTAGCCCCGCTGCGCACGCGCATGCGCGGATCAGGGCGGCAAACTGACTGTAGATCAACCTGCTTGCTGTAGACGCCCGCGCCACGGGCCGCGCCCCCGTTTTGTAGCGTGAGCTACATTGGCCACAGTTTCGCCGTTTCGTGTGCTCCCTTCGTCGCCCAAACTGCGCATGCGCGAGGAGCGAGTGACGTCACTGCGCACAGCTGGCGCGCGTTAGCCGTCGCCTCGCCGCGCACGCTCGCCGCTGCCGTTGCTGCCGCCGGCGCAGAGCCACGTGACGTCACTGCTCACGCTACGCATATCCTGGCCACGGCATAGCAGAGCTAAGCCACTGCCAACTTTTTTTTTTGCTCTCCCAGTCAGTCCCTTATGTTTTGGTGTTGTTATGTTTTAGTACGCGGAGACGCGCACACCAAAACATAACCATACTATACATACATAACATCATACACAACACCAAAACAAGGGACTGACTGGGAGAGTGAAAAACGGGGGAGGGAGCGGCTTCACAAGCACTTGGCTTGCGAAGGCTGGCCGCTTGGCATCACGCTCCCTCCTAAGTTTTTTTCCCCTATGAAGTTTGTCATCCTCAGAGATCCGTAGTATCTTTTCTCCAATTTCGTCATCCCACTTGTACATGCGGGATTGGCGAGTGGCGACGATACCTGTATTTTAGTCATTCCTCTTTTCTACCTTACAAGGGCTTTGTTTCTTGAAAGTGGTGTTTTTATGGTTACGAGGTGGTATTCTATTGATACAAGCCAAGTGTAATTTCTCCTCAGTGTTATTTAATATTACCATAATAGTAGCTTACATTATCCTAATATTCAACATTTTTGCGCAAAAATGCTGGACATGGGCTGGGTTTTTTTTGCGATATTCTGTCTCAAAGATTTTCAATGAACTATCGTCAAACATATCTCGCATACACCAGACTTTTTTTTTTAGGAAACAAATTCATAATGCTCCTTTAATCAGAGAGTTTCGAGCTCACTTCTAGTTGTGAAGCTACACTGGCATGCGACCAGTGACGTCACCGACGGCTTTGAGAGTCGCGGGAATAAACTGTTTAGACGCTTAACCGGAGAAACAGTGTGTCAAAATTTGTGCGTAATGCACTGAAAAAAATGGTCCATGCACTTATCTGTTTGATGTTTTGGAAGGATGTGCAGGTAATGTAAGCTATTTTTCAATGTCCCTTCTAAGGATTCCTGAGAAGGCATCCACGTCCATGGAACGTCGCGCGAAACACTTCCCAGGCCCGCCGTTTATAGCAGTGATATACTCATATAAATTATTATGTGTTCAAGACTCCCCCCCCCCCCCCCCCCCCCCCCATTTTTCATAGTCCACTTGCCCTGTGCACAAAAATAACTAGGAAGGTGTAGCAGATTTAACTTGAGATTTCTCTTACTCGGAACACGAGGACGACAGCTTCGTCGCGAGGCAGCGACCCAAGGCACAATCCTCTTGGTGGTCGATTTCGTCATAGGTTTTCCACCACCTGAACCCATTGGAGCCGTAGCTGCAGAGGCTGCCTTTGTCCGCTTGGCTCGGAATGGTGGCCCGCTCTTTCAGCTCGCAGCGGAGTTGGTTCGCAGCTTGAGAATTGTGGCCTTGGAGGTAGCGTCGGCAGCCCTCCTCCTCCATCTGAAAAGCACCGATGACAGCGAGTGTCCTGTTATCGATTTGGATAGTCATTTGTTTGTAACTAAGGACGCGATTTACTTTGCTAAAGCTAAGGATTGTAGTGAAAAGCAAACTGAAGCGGGATAACACATCAGCCTGAACTTGATGGACATGTACGAAACTGTGCACGGTTAGGTGCGGCATTAGACAGCGTGCCCATGCGTCCATGGAACTCTGTGCCTTTGGACTGCACACATTGGCTCAAAGGCCATGAAAAGGAGTGCACCTCTTGATGATATCTTGTAATAAAAACAGCGCAAGGACACAGGACGAGATGATATTTCACGCCAGATTTGATGATATTTCACGCCAGCGAATCTAAATTCGTTCTTGGAAACCGAATGTAACTATCATTTGAAAAGGGACTTATGCGGGCACTATACAGGGTGTTTCACCTAAGACTTTACACAATTTTTAAAAATAGGCTTTTTGAGTTATAAGGTCGCTTTTTTCGGCATAGCATTGTCAGCGGTGTATTACATCGAATACAGTTCAGATGTGAAAACTAGCTGGCTGGTTAAAAGATAACTATTTAATATCAGTTAACTATTACTGATATGTTCCTTAATTCTTGAGAGACATGTAGGCCACCGTGAGTGATATTCATATCAGTTTTTGGAATTTCAAAAACGCGGTTGCCTTCGGCGCTGTGGCGCAACAAATTTTGGCTACATTGCACCAAAATAAGGGCGCTTTCGAGAAGCTTGCAGGCAAAGCAACCTCTCTAGTGCACGTAACTCGTAGAAATAGCCCAAAATTTGTTCGCCCAAAGCGCCGAGGGTACCCGTGTTATCAAAATTCTGAAAACTGATATGAATATTAGTTACAGTGGGCTGCACGCCTCTTAATAATTAAGGAAGCTAACAGCAGTAGCTGAAATGTTAACTATTGAATATTAATTAATCAGTCTGCTAGTTCGCTCATCATAGCTGCATTCTGGTGTACTACACCGCTGACAACGCTATGCCGAAAAGACAGCGCCCTTTTAACTCAAAAAGACTATATTTAAAAATTGCGTGAAATCTGGGGGGAAACACCCTGTATAGATTTGAGCTGTTTTGCAGTGAGTTTTGCATGCTGCATCAACAACCCGAAACTTCATTAAGTGAATGAAAAATGAAAATCCTGAAATTTCAGTCCCACAGTCAAAAGGTAATTCATGTCGTGTTCGTCGGGATTATTCGTCGGCGCTCAAAAGGACAATGCGCCTTCAGCTCACGAACTAAGGTTCCCTGACTGGACATAGCCACGGGTAAATTCATTTGAGCTGTGACCAACGTCACGCTTCGTCACGCTTGCTGCTGCGGCTGCTGACTCATGTTCGGCACGTTTGTTTAAGTACAAATGAGCGCGCTGGTTATGCCTTGCATACTCCGGCGACTGGAAGAATTAAGTGAAGACGCATCTTACCGATTTTATCGGCCACTAAAAGCCCATGAGACCCCCAAACCACCATAGTTTATGTTGTGCATTAATGATAGCTTGCGTGAGAATTTGTTTTTTAATTGCCCCTTAGCTCAGTCATTGCTTCGTTGGGGTTCATTTAAAATAGCAAAACAAGCAAGCGTTACAGTTTCGTTTCGGCAAATTTTGAAAAACAATGACGTAGTCTGGACGCTCTCGTCGTTCGGAGTTTGTGCGACGTACAGAAAAAAAAAGTAATAGATGAGACAGCCTCGTCCAAACGGCTTAAAATGTTAGGCCTAACTGCCGAGCTCTTGACCTCGCAAGTGACTCAGGGGTGGGTTTTCTGCCTCACCCGAACGGTGAAATTCAGGTGGTCAAGCACTCTGTGACTCCACAGTTGTCCTGCAGCAGCGCTTAAGTTTGGACACTTATTTGTTGGCTGAAATCAGCTAATTAAGTGCTAGAGCTGGCAAAAGACAGAGTAAGAAAGGCGGTGACCCGAAGTGAAGACTTAAATCTTAAAAAAAAAATAGTTATCATCAAAGCCGCAGTCTGGCGGATGCGCAGTGGTTAAGGCGCTTTGATGCCGGACAAGAGGGCGCGATATCCAATCCGGTCTTCTGCAGCCGCATTCAGATGGGGGAAAAATGTAAAAATCGACATGGGCTGTGCGATGTCAGTGCACACATCTAAGAACCCCAAGTGGTTGAAATTAATCTGGAGCTCTCCGCAACTGCGTCTTTTATGACCCAAGCGCATTATAGGAACGCTGAAACCTACACAACGCCAGTTCCACATCTCATCGTCATTTGTTTATTTACACAGCTCCAGGCAAGCGGAAGACGTGTTTTTTTGTGTGTGTGTGTGTGTTCCCCAGGTTAAGAACATCGACATGTTGTGAATTACTGCAAGAAATCTGGCTAAAGGAGCTTAAAACATTGCAGTGACGCCTCATTACTATTCAGTATCTCCCCATGCATCACTGTCCAGACATGAAACCTCGAATGGCTGTTATATAGCACAGACTGGATACTCTGTTGTTCCCACTGCCATATCTTGTAAAGGCAGCGTAGAGTCAGAGTAAAAATTGGTTGACCTACACAGGAAAAATTCCTGCACTGGAGCTCTCGCATGCCTTCGCTTAGTTGTCTCCCGGTGTGTTGTTTCACCACAAGGACTTCGAAAAAGTGCGGGACGTGACATCAAATCCAATATAAACCAAAAAAAGAGCGTCTCCGTTAACTGAATACATCTTTGCATTTTTTGCAGTTAAATATTGCGATACGTTTCGCCCGCCCCGTACGGGAGCTGCATTCGCACCCGAAGGTGAAAAATAGTAAAAGAAGCCTTGATTTCTAGACTCGTACAAAACAGGAGGTGCTAAGGGGTCTAGATGGGGCTGTGCTGCCAGTGGCAAAGGGTTCAGCTTGGCGTAGTGCGCAGTTAGGCGAGGCAGCGTGTAGTAAAAGCGAATAATAACGCTTAGTGCGCAAGAACGCAAGGAAACCAAACATCTGACCGCCGGAGAGCGTTGCGAGGTAAGTAGAAACATCGAAAAGCGCGCAGTACTGGGAAGTGCTGCTCAACTCACGCCAACGTCTTCGTAGAGACAGAAAAGCGAGGAGAGTCCGGAGAGAGGCGCACTATTCGGAGGGACTGGGACGCGGTGTTCGGCTTAGCGATGCACGCGCTGCTTGAGATCGGGGCATTCTTTTTTTTCTTCTCTTGAGAAGTTTTATATTGTTTGGGAAGACAAAAAAGAAGGAGGAAAGAAAAAAATAGAGCGTTGGTGCTGGACGGGGCTTTGTAAAAAAAGCAACAAGAAATGGGCGCTCTCAAAGAATAATTAATTAAAATTAAGCGCGAAGAACTAGCAGTTTAAGTGTCACTCCTTCAACAAGCCTCCTTGTTGGATGGGTGTGGAGAGGGGAAGAAAAGAAGGCGGGTAGCGATAAAAAATGCACAAAAAGTAAGGGATACGGTAAAAAATAAAGCCTGATACGAATATACACACAGCTTTATTTTACCGTAGTATTCCCCCTCGAAAAAAAAAATTGCAAATAAGGAGCGCGGTTAAAGAGATTCCCTACAAAGATAGGCAAAAAAAATAGTCTTCGGTAAATATAGTCCTGATATGGATGCCCAGAAAATTAGAGCAAACGCGCGAAATAAAATACGCTCATTTACCCGTATCATTGCTTTTCCTGTCGACGATCAACACCAACATCTGCGTGAAATTCATCTTCCTCTCCTCTCAGAGCGCGCGTTTCCCTTGGTTGCCGCCGTAGTCATGCCGCACTGGTGCGATACGCACCAATTCTCCCAATTCATAACATGCGTGCCGTTTACGACGACTCGTTGTAAATGTCCATTTCATAATCTTGAAAAAGAAAGCAGACACGCGCTTAGATTTAAGAGAGGGAAACAGCGCAAAAGACAAGGACGTTGTTGTTGCCAGTATATTCTAGGCACTATAGTTGTAGCCTACGACAGAATGGCACATACCCACTCTGGACGTGACGCGACGGCACAGGCGCGTCCGTGTCGTCTTCTTCTTCTCTAACTTAAACTTCATGCACCAACTTTCCCGCCAAAATAACCACTCGCTGAAGCTCTGGTCGCTCTGGTGTTCAAGGTATTCCGGACGTTGTTCCTTCGCCTGCATCAAACGAACAATACGGGTAGTTTTTCATGAACCGGGCTACACGAAGGGCTATATAAAATAATTTTCGATTTAGCATCATGGAGACACGGCAGAACTTTGTAGAGGTAGATATATAAAGCTTGAGTAGGTTTTCCGGGAAGTAATCAATGGCTTATAGGTGTCTAGGGGAACTGTCGTACGCGTCGCGCGCAGCGTGTCTGTTCTGAAGATTTGGACCACTTTGATTCATTGTCTTGTTGTCCTGTGTGCACCGCTCACACAGCGCTGGTTTTCTCTATTCTAGGTTTAAACAGTGGGTTTACGACAGTGGCTGCATGACATCACTTTTGAGCCATCACTACATCGAATTAGTAATAATAATAGGGTCGAGTTTCTCACACAATCATGTCAGCATTTTGAAACTCGGCTACTGGTATTTTAGCGCCATCATTTGGGCTGGTTGTCAACTGCCGAATATACTCTACCGGCTCCCTCCCGGGAGACCTGAGGAGTCTGACAAGAAAACGCAAGCCAAGCTTGCGGACTGGGTGGGAAAGGTCGCCCTCC
>NC_143014.1:235289708-235354708 GCF_055824585.1 Amblyomma mixtum | reverse complement strand
AGTGGAGGGCTCCAGAAATTTCGACCACCTGGGGTTCTTTAACGTGCACTGACATCGCACAGTACACGGGCCTCGAATTTCTCCTCCAAAGAAATTCAACCGCCGCGGCCGGGATCGAACCCGCGTCTTTCGGGACAGCAGCCGAGCACCATAGCCACTGAGCCACCGCGGCGGCTTACCACCGAAGTAAAAGCATGATCAAAACAAATTCGAGCAGCGGAGCACGTAGACACCGCCTTGTTCGCGTTTCTTTCCATCGCGTAGTCCGCTCGATAAGAGCACGCTTCCAAAGCCCATATCAAAACATCAAGAAAAAATGGTTCGTGTGCTGCCTGAAGGCTTTGTAATCGTCATCCACACATCCCTACTGGTTTCCAGCTGCAAGATTTGGTTTGCACTCATTGTTCCACACCCCACGGGTGATATCATGCCTACTGAAATGCTGGGAAGTGGCATAGCATTGCTGCGTCGCTCATAATATAAATTGCAAAACATGGTCAGTGAGTTGGACAGGCACAAAGTCCAGCATATATTGTGACGAAGACGACGAAGCTGGCAGTGGCGCGGGACAGACAGTCAGCGTCTTGGTGCAGCTGGCCGGACTTGTAGACAACATTAAATGTGTATTCTTGCAAACGCAAGGCCCAGCGACCCAGACGGCCTGTAGGGTCTTTAAGAGAGGACAGCCAACACAAAGCATGGTGATCCGTAACTACGCAGAAGGGCCTTCCAAGCAAATAAGGGCGAAATTTTGTTAACGCCCAAACAAGAGCAAGGCACTCCCGCTCCGTCATGGAGTAGTTACGCTCGGAAGGAGAGAGCAAGCGGCTGGCGTAAGCAATCACACGAAAGTGCTCGTGTTGGCGCTGCGCAAGAATGGCGCCAATACCATGGCCACTGGCGTCTGTGCGAAGTTCCGTAGGCGCAGATGGGTCGAAATGGGCCAGCACAGGTGGAGCAGTGAGGGCCGCAACGAGTGCCGTGAAGGAGCGAGCTTAGTCAAGGCCCCAGGAGAAAGAGACATCCTTCTTCAGACGACGGCGAAACGGGGAGCTCAGGACAGAAATTTGGGCGCCAGTGTCAATAAGCGCGGTAACTGGTGCACCGTCCACGCAGATATCGAGAAGGTTGCGGCGAGGAGCGAGGGTCAGGAGAGGATTTTCGGGCCGGGTCATCAATGCAGCAGTATAAAATTATGTACAACACCAAAGTAAAATACAACAGTCTCGTTAGGCAACAAAATTTTGCAATTTGTAGCCAGGTGGTAGGAGTGGTAAAAAAATGCGTCCGCTAGGGCAGGTATTGACCGCTGCTACGAATCACGGGAGTAAAGTGGTTTGGTTTACGGTGTATAGAAGTTTAACGTCCCAAAGCGACTCAGGCTGTCAAGGATGCTGTAGTGAAGGGCTGCGAAAACTTTGACCACCTGGGGTTCCTTAACATGCACTGACAACGCACAGTACACGGGCCTCTAGAATTTTGCCTCCGTCATAATTCGACTACCGCGGCCGGAACCGAGCCCTCGTCTTTCGGGTCAGCTGCCGAGCGCCATAACCACAGAACGACCGCGGCGGCACCGGAGTGATATAACAGAAAAAAAAAGGATTGGGGTTTTTGGCAGGTTCTCTCAGATCATTAATTGTAGTTTATCACTATCACTTTACAGAAAAATTTACAACAGTTGTATCTTACCGCTACTCACCCATGCGACATTAACGTGGAGGCTAACGAAAAGGGTTCAACTTCAGGGCAGACACAGGTCTTGAAATGATAAAAAATGTGGAAACTTCAATTTCGCAAAAATGGCACATTAGCAATCAATAGTCTGAAGTTCAAGTCTAAATGTTTCAAGCACTAAATTTGAACTCCAACCACTAAATATCTGTACATTTCGCGCCTACGAAGACCGGAAATCGCCATTTAGGAGAAATGCGGCAAGGCTAAGCGCTCGTCACTTGCAATGACTGCATCCCCGATGGCATCCTTCTTGGTTTTGCTTGACAGCTGGACCTCTTCCTCTCTATCTGGTCACTACTCAGTGCTCTGGAATATTTTTGGAACGACCGCATCCCGCCATTTTAGGGCCTCTACAACGACCTACGAATGGCTTGAGAGCGCGCACTTCGAATCCCATTTTCTCAGCTTCGTGTTTTTTGCTAACTTGACAAGCCATACGGAAGTTTTTCTTACGTTTTTGTGGTGAAGTTTCAATGATCTTATAAAGTTTCAGAAAGAACTAAACTGTGGAGCTATGCTGCGTTTTTTTGGCTCAGTCCACCATTTCAAATATCCTGAACCATATTGCCATCTAACTAAGGTGGCAACTCTAAACAACCTGCCACAGCTTTAGGAAAGTGACATAGTGTCCACTCATCGCCTGCCCTCAAAGCAAGATAAGATACCTGGCATTATCTGCCGTTTCGCCAAACAATCAGTAAGAGACAAATGGTGGCAAAACAGGAAAACACTGTGCCAAGGAAATGACAGCATTTTTGTGTTAGAAAACCTGACAAAAAGGACACGTACTCTGCTTACCGAAACAAAGCTCTGGGCCAAGACAAATAACTACAAATACGTATGGCACAACAACAACAAGGTCTTGGTCCGGAAAGCTGATGGGCAAAACGCGGTGGTCATTTCCTGCTCTAGTGACCGCGACAAACTTAAGCAACAGATCAGCTGAACACTAAGAACACTATGGCACCTACTCACTCGTATGTATTGCCACACACTTTCAACCATCACTTAGGTACAGCGTTTTCGAAGGCTTTCAAATGTTTTCACTTAAACATACGTTCTTTTACTCGCAAGGAACATGTCTTACAACTCTTTTTTGAGCAAACAAAGCAATCCTTTGACGTCATTATGCTGACAGAGACTTGGTGTGTTGACGATGTGAACATCATTCGGCTTCCATTGTACAATACTTTCTACCTGAATCGATCAACAGGTCGTGGTGGCGGAATATGCACCTTGGTTAAAAAGCCGTCTGCATGTGAAATATTGAACCAGTTTTCAGTAATAACTCATGGCTATGAATTTTTATCAGTGATACAAAACAATACTGTTTTCGCTGTTTGCTATCGCCCGCCGAATGGTTCCGTTACATCATTTTTGGAGTTCTTAGAAACTTTTCTCGTCTTTATAAATGAAAACAATTTCAATTTAATTTATGGCGGAGACATTAACATTAACATGATGAAGAATGATTCACCAAAACTTAGGTTAGATACTCTCTTGGAGATGAATGCGTGTTGGAATACTATCAGTCTTCCTACCAGAGTGACCGAGAATTCGTCATCTTTAATTGACGTATTTATTACGAATTTAAGTTCTGAAGTCATTAATGCTGGCGTCTTCGCATCGGATCTCAGTGATCACTTGCCGATATATTTATGTTTCAAGGGTCACGTACGAAACAAGGAAACAAAGACAAACCATTTCATTCAACTAATAACAGATCAGACTCTTTCTATTTTTCGTGAGAAGATAGCTCAGACATGTTGGGATACTGTATACGATCTTAAAGACGCAAATTTGGCTTACGAGGCTTTTTTCAGCCTATTGAAAGAAAGTTATGACATTAGCTTTCCTTTTAAGTGCATTAAACAAAAAAAGAAAATACGTAAACCATGGATTAGTGCAGAGCTATCTGCCAGAATACGGAGAAAGAATGCATTATACAGTGAATTTATAAAGACAAGAGACCCCGAAATATTTCAGGCTTTTAAAAAAATTAGGAATCGTTTAGCCAAAGATATAAAAAAGGCCAGGCGAGATTACTATACACTTTCTTTTAATTCGCTGGTTCCACGTACGGCCACAATGTGGAAAAAACTGAACTCTTTGTTGAATTGCAATATTCCTGAGGAAAGGATACAGAGCTTAAAAATAAATGGTCTTGAGTTAGAGGGAAAAGCACTTGCTGACGCTTTTAACGAACACTTTGTAAAAATTGGAAGTAACAACGCACCAGACAATGATCTTGATGGTATTCCATACAACTCTAGCTCTATATTTTTGTATCCAGTAAATGAGGGAGAGATAATTAGCACAATTCACAGTCTAAATAATAGTACCGCTAAAGATATTGATGGTATCCAAATAAAACCCATCAAATATGTTGCTGACCTTCTCTCTCCTTGTCTTACATATATCTTTAATATCTGTATAAGCGAAGGCACGTTTCCTCGAACGATGCAGATAGCGCGAGTCGCTGCGCTCTTTAAAAAAGGCGATAAAAACGACTTAGGAAACTATCGACCGTTATCAATCCTTCCCGTCTTTTCAAAAGTCTTCGAAAAAGTTATTTTAAAGCGACTATCCGAATTTGAGCAGAAACATTGCCTGCTGACTGATTGCCAGTATGGCTTCCGTAAGGGTTTAGGCACACAACTCGCATTGCTACAACAAAAAGAGCACATACTAAATTAGTTTGAAGAAGGAAGACTTGTGTTAGGAATTTTTATTGACCTGTCAAAAGCATTTGACTCCATTAGTCATCAACTTTTAATTAAGAAACTCCAACACTATGGCTTTCGTGGTAAAGCCGCATCTCTTTTATGCTCCTACTTGGAATTTCGTAGACAAATAGTCGTCATAAACAACCACAGTTCTAACCCATTATCTATTTCAGCAGGCGTCCCACAGGGCAGTATATTAGGACCTTTTTTATTTAATATGTACGTGAATGATATTGTGAATATTGATGCAACCGTGAAATTTATCATGTACGCGGATGATACCAGCATATTATTAACCGGTAAAACTAGTGACGACCTTGTTGATGCTGCTAATTTAACACTAATAAAACTAGACGAATGGACGCGTAAAAACAGCCTGACGACTAATGCAAACAAAACAAAAGCCGTATTCTTTCGAAGTAAAAACAAAAACCTAACAATACAAAAGTCTATCTACTTAAATGCCACTCCTCTCGAAATAACTTCCAGTATTAAGACATTAGGTGTTATCTTTCAGCAGAATATGTCATGGGATGTCCACGTGGACAGTATGCTTATTAAGCTGGCACAGGTAATTGGGCTAGTATACCGCAATCGCAATTTACTACCACCAAAAATCTTACTGTTAATTTATAATACCCTATTCTCCTCCCGACTCAACTATTGTCACTTAGTTTGGTCTACGACAACTTACCGAAATTTGCAGAAGCTTCACAAGTTGCAGAAAAGGTTTGTAAGAGTAATAGAAAATCTGCCGTTTTATTCACATACGTATCATCTATTTCCCAAATACAACAATTCCTGTTACCAAGCTGTTTGATTATATCCTTTGCAAGGCAATTAAGAATGAAAACGCCAGCAACAGTTCATTTCTACATCGTCTAGCCAGGTTACAACAAAACGCTACTACACGCCAGACACGTTACACGGAGCTCTGGAAAGTAAGGACGTTTCGCACAACATACGGCCTACAAACACTACAGAATAAATTACCCCGGTTACTAAATGATTTAAATCATAAACATATCCAACTTGAAAAGGTAACGTTCAAAACACTCCGCCGGTATTTCAACATGTACTAGGACACTTCGCTTGCCATTCCTGTTTACTCTGTCACATTGTTGTTTACCCTGACTGTACCGCTTGTCTGTATTCACTTTGATTTGAATTTTATTTGAAGCAAAAATGTGCTTAATTTATCTGTTACTTTCGCTAAACTCTTTGCCATCGCACATGAATGTTCCATTGCTTTTGTAAGTGCTTTCTAGCTTCATTCTAACACATTTTCTGTATAATTTTATGTAGTTCTTATGAGTGATTGTAATTGCAGATGTTTTCATGTTTTGTTCTATTATCTTTTTGGATGAGACATGCCGTTTCATTGCGCCTATGATGCTGTCAAGTGTATAGGGGGGCCTCCGGCTTTGTCAAGCTGTCGCTTGTGACAGCTTTTACTGCGGGTCTCCCGCGCCATGTATTAATTTAGCGCAAATAAAACCATTATTATTATTATTATTATAACTTTAACTTTTTTTGGCGCTTGAACAAAATTTACCATTTTTATATGATGATGCAATTGAACAAGAATATAATTATCAGAGCTCCAGGTGGAAGCTTGTTGGCTGCAGCCCCATTTCAACTGAAACCAAAACATACAAAATAAAGTGACTTAACGGCGCGTAAGAATATAACTATTTAGGCTTGAGTTATTTTCGTGTAATATGGGAAGTAACTTAGATGTACTGAAGCTAATAATTCACTCCTGAAAACCGTACTAATAAACACATCTAAACACGTAATTCATTGTGATATATTTATTAACAAAAATGTTCATTTCAAGACACGCTTCCCCTTTATATAAGAAGAGCGCAACTATCTATTCACAGAAAAATGATGAGTGTGACATTAAGAGACAAGAAGAGGGCAGAGTGGGACAGGGATCAAACATGCGTTAATGACATCCTAGTCGAAATCAAGAGGAAAAAATTCGATTGGGCAGGGTATGTAATGCGAAGGCAATATAACCGACGGTCGTTAAGGGTAACAGACTGGATTTCATGGGAAGGGACGCCTAGCAGGGAGCGGCAGAAAAAAATTGCCAGTGGTTTAGCTCTGGTTAAACCTGGAGGATTGCGAAAGCAACGAGGAGAGAGAGAGGCCATGGAGAGCGCGCGGCAGCGGTGGCGGCCCCGCACGCTAGCTATGCGCCGCTACTGCGCATGCGCAACTGGCGAACGCGGCGGCGGCACCTGTGGTGGCTCTGTTATGCTCGACGCTCTCGACGCGCACAAGCGCGGCGGTTGTTGTCGGACACGTCACGTTGGCGACGCTGCGCCGGGCTGAAATTCGCCCCCCTATACTGCAACCGCGTCGACGCGACACAGCGCTGAGCAGGGTGTCGAACCGGCATTTTTTCGGGTTCGGTTCGGGTTCGGGTTCACGCCTTTCGGGTTCAGTTCCGGGTTCGGCTCCAAAGGGCCATTCCGTTCCGGTTCGAACCGGTTCGGACTGTCCCGAACCGGTTCAAACGGGTTCAAACGGGTTCAGGACAAAAAAAAATTAAAACGCAGATGAGTTTCAGTCAACCCTGCTATGCGTTTTCATTTTTCTGGCACATCGATATACAAAATAAAAAATGCAAAGATTTGTTTACGAGAACATAAAACTGTGATAGTTGGTAAGAGTTCATGCTTAAGCAGCGCAGTAAACAGGACAAAAGGAAGACTGGAGGCGACACAGACGCTGACTAACAACTGGTTATTACATTCTCGGAAAAGTGTATGAAGGCGCAGGACACAGTGAACAATCCAGACAACAGAAGAACAAAGATTAAAACTAAAAAACCGTACTGCGCATGCACATCATAGTCGAGTCATTACATCTTTTTCAACGAAATATGAAGACTATATTCCATAGTAGACAGCACTCCGCTATCTCCTGGACCTCACGCAGTTGCCAGGAAAGCCTGACTCCTTCTCTACCAAATTGATGGATGGTGAAGCAGCACGCCCATCTGCTTTCTTCCTGATCATAAAGGCCTCCACCATCTCTCTACAAATTCTATCTGAGTGAATAAACAGGAGACTTGTCTTTCTAAGTGGGGAAGCAATGAGCATTTGTTCGAACATCACTGATGGGTGAAAAAAGTAGCGGTGTCGTACAACTTGGCTTAGCATTGCAGCGAGTGCAACGATTGCTTCCCCCAGTAGATAAGACAAGTGTCGTGTTTAATAACCATTTTTGCATATGTAGGGAGTTGGTCGAGGCCTATGTGATCAGGAAGGAAGTAGATGAGTGTGTTGCTTCACCATCTATCAGTTTGGCAGACAAAGAGTAAGGCTTTCTTGGTAGTTGTGTGAGGTCCAGGAGATAGGGGAGTGCCGTCTACTATGGAAGGTAGTCTTCGAATTTCGTTGAAAAAGACGTCATGACTCGACTGTGATGTGCATGCGTAGTATGGTTTTTAAATTTCAACTTTTGTTCTTCTGTTTTTGGGGTTGTTCCCTGCGTCCAACGCCTTTATATACTTTTCCTAGAATAAAATAACCAGCTGTTAGTCAGCGCTAGTGTCATCTCCCGTCTTCCTTTTGTCGTGTTTACTGCGTGACTTAAGCATGAAAAAATTGTTTAATGCGAGGTGTTCTCACTTTACCCATTTTACTTATTGTCCGCAGCAAAGACGAATTTGCGGCAAGAGCCGTAAAATGAAATGAACTCGAAATTAATGAAAATCGGCTATGTGTACGCTGTAATCCACCTTGTGGGGTGTAAGGCGAAAAGCCGGTGGATTTTGCATCTACAAGACCCTCCTGATTGAGCAGTTCGGGAGACCCCGTCGCGCGATTAATAGGCCTCCCTTGAAGCTTGGGTCAGTTGGGACTTTCTCGTGCACAGTGTACTTACGGGGCCCCAAGACTGCCGCCGCACGCGCCCTCTACGTTCCCGCGCACCACTGAGAAACGAAACTGCCATGTATCGGTACCTACCTACAGACGGACACCTTTCCGTAGCCTCAAAACCGACTTGCCAGTCCCCCCTCCTTACTAAATGGTAAGAAAATGTGCGAGAAACCCTCGACCGCCCATCTGCCGCCCAACGAGAGCCTCGTGGGAGCACAGGTTCTCCCTAACATCCAGAACTTACGAAACATATTTTATTTAAATCACCTATTCGACATCGCCTTTGTGACTCCCGTTATGTATCCCGAACCCCTATAGCTCAGTATCTTCAAAAACAGAGCTAATCGTGGCTTCTCACTACAGTACAGTAAGAAATTACGATATTGTCTTATTATGATGACGTCAACCTCCTCTCTTCTGATAAAAATAGTATCATGAAAAAAGCGCGCTTGGATGGGTTGAGAACGCTTCGTTTTTGCACGGACACGAATTGTCAACAGCCCCGACGCGGTGGCTAAGTGGTTACGGCGCTCGGACCCGAAAGACGTGGGTTCGATCCCAGCCGCGGCGAACGAATTTCGATGAAGGCGAAATTCTAAAGGCTTGTGTACTGTGCGATGTCAGTGCTCGTTAAAGGACCCCACGTGGTCGAAAATTCCGCAGCCCTTCACTACGGCGTCTCTCATAGCCTGAGTTGCTTTGGGACGTTAAAATCCAATAAACCAAAACAAACAAACCAAATTGGCAAATGCGACTTTTCATGGGGTGCTATCAAAGGGAACCTTTGAGTTAACAAAATTTTTTGCGCCCTTGATAGAGTGATAAAAAGTGGTTAATCTGGCGTGCGCCATTTGTCCACCAACTTGTTTCAGGCATTTATTTTCAAAACTACAAGCGGCCTCTTTCTGGCATCTATGCTTAATAGGCGACTAAGTGCTCGCCTGTCTTTTCTGGACATGCTCGCGAGGAAAACCGCGTCGATGGCCTACGAGGGCAATCATTGCCTACGCGTTCGCCGGCTCGGCAAGGCATCCCGAATGGAAGAAGCGCGGTGCGCGTGAGACGGGGGCATCGTCGAGAACGAAGCTACTGACCATGGTCGAAGATCAACTAACAGCAGCGATTTGATACTTTTTAAATCCTTGCTGGCCATGCCGGTCACGTGGTAAGCATAGCCTGCCCAGTCGTCTCCATCTTTTGCGCCGCTACCATATGCACGCATTGTCATACAGCGGACAGTGCAACGGATGCATTCTGCTCCACAAGCGCTGCGCTACTTCGTCGCTGCATCAGCCCAGGAACGACAGAAGAAGCTCGAAACACACGTATGCAGATTTCTGGCAACGCATCGTTGATCCATAGCCGACCAGATGTTTCCTCGGATAACTACATTCCTGCGGACCACAAAATCGCAGAAGCGCCTGCTCTGACGGAGACGTTGAACACCAAGTGCGAGCTCTCCCTACTGCCAGGAATCATTTATGTGACCGACCTGCCACCGGTTGCTATGCACACTTCATCCATGATTAGTTTTACCCGTCCCTAAATTTGATAGTTGGCAGCAAGGTCTCGACGACGATTAAATGACCGCCCTAGATAGCCTGGAAAGAGCAGCGACAGGCTCTGCTTTGCACAAGTAGGCACGCATAACGCAGTTTTATAATAAACGCCACTTTTAGCGGCCTTAGTATTTTTGACTGTAATACGAAGAATCCACTTGCTACGAACATCAGATATAACGAACGGAAGCCGCGTGACCGTCAGGTTCGTTATAAGTGGGCTCGACTGTAATTTCAATCGGTCACAAAAACCTTTTCCACGCTTCAGACATGGACCCTGCATGTTAGGATGAACCTTCGGGCCAAAGGGAAGTTTGTGCCGTGGTCAGTGCATTTCTTCCTGTGCGAGCAACGAGAGATAATTTGAGAAATAATTTGATATTTTTGTCGTAATGCTGTGTTGTTTTGGGACATACTTAAGCAGTATCTTAAAAAACCCATTCACATCATACATTTCTTTAAAACATTTATATCTGCGATGGAAAACTCCGGAACTCCATGCGATCCATAAGCTCCATGCGAACTCTTCGTGTTGATAGGACCGCTTAGCGTGTGGAAAACACGCATGATGGATGAACACGCAGAACTGCCGCGTTCAACGAGGTTCCTGTTCAGACAACAGTGCACTTTAGCGCAGGAGGAATACGCTGCGCAAGTTCGACCTCCTGACTGGTTCCCTTTTCTTGACGTGTGCACCGTCTGGAATTTTCATGTGCGGGCGGAGAAAGGGAGTTATGGTGGCATGAGACCTTATGCCGAGATCGCTGTATTCGACTCTGTCAAGTAAGGCACGAGGAGGATCAGAGAGGTTCCAAATATTCCATGCAACAACCATAAAAAGAAGCCTCGAAGATAGCCGAGTAGCCTAAGGCATCTGTAAAGAGAGTTTTCTGTTGCGCCGCCATGGGTACAAATCGCACTCGGAGTCAGAGAATAGAGTATGAGTACTCTTATAGTTGTTCTTTTTACTGCGTTAATAGTATAGCTTGCTTTCCCAAAAATAACCGCACTATGTGTGTGTGTGCGGGGGGGGGGGGGGGGGGGGGGGGGGGTTCGTGCGTGCAGCCTCCATCCTTGATGCACACTCCGGTGGGCGCACATCCGGGCATTCACTGGTAAAAATGCACCTTAAAAAACTTTCACCCATCTCCCCACCCCCCATCACCCACCTGTACGCAATATAGCCGAGGCAGATTGTTGTCAAGGCTCAAAGTATCGAGTCGCCCAAGCGTTGTACGCGAAAAAAAACGCCAAGAATCATAAGCCTGTCATGTCAGACACTAAGAACCGGAAGTATGACAGCAAGAAGTAGATATGAGTCGCCAGACAGAGAATTCAAGGTCGAGCACTGCGATAACAGCGGATGGAGCCGCGCGCTGGCGACTGGCAGCAATTTTTTCTCAGAAGCAGAACGATTTCAGCGAATGGGCGTAATGAAATCACTTCATCGCCGTTACATTTTGTTGTGTCCCCTTATTGCTTTTGTGTGTGTGCGCCCTCGCATCCTCCTCCTAACGACCACTCGCATCCTCCTCCTAACGACCACTTGCCCTTCGTCGCACGCTGTCGCCAGATGCCCCCCCCCCCCCCCCCACGGTGCGCCCCCGCACCCTCCTCCTGTTCTGGGAAGCCACTCCCTCCCGTGGACGCTTCTCCGCTCCCTCCTTTCTTCGGGCGGCCAGTTCGGCTCCTGCCTCGGTCGACGCTGGTCGCACCCTCATCGGCTTTAAATAAACGAAGTCTTAAAGTACCGTGTGCGTCTTTCGCTGCATTCAACACAGCGACCGGACACGACAGTGGCGACGAGAAAGTGGATTCGACCCGCGCTACGCAACGCTATTGACAAGCCATGGCTACGCGAGGGTTTCCCAATCAGATACCAGAATTCAACGGCTCATCGTGGTCATCGTGGGTTGGACGCCTTCAGTTCTACTTTGAAGCTAACAACATCACAGACCCAGCCTTGAAGAGGGCCAACCTGCTGACGCTGTGCGGGGAGCAGACCTACGATACTGTCTGCGCCCTTATTCAGCCAAGCACACCAGCGGCAGTGTCTTACGACGACATCGTAAAAGCGCTGCAAAAGCACTACGACCCAAGGCCATCCGAGGTCTACAGCCGGGCTCGCTTCCAACGACGAGATCAACTGGGAGGAGAGACTGTGAGCGCCTACGTAGCCGCGCTCAAGAAGCTCGCTGCCGACTGCAATTTTGGAACGCTGTCGACAACAGCTACCGGGCAGGAGGGAGACGCAGCTTCTTCTGCTAACACCACCATGCTTCCCTTGGACGTGATGTTACGCGACAGATTTGTGTGCGGACTGAGTGACGAGTCACTGCAGCAGCGCCTGTTCGCTGAGAAGGACCTCACATTCAGCAAAGCTTACGACATCGCCGTTCGAGCGGAGAGCGCCGGTCACCAGCAGAGAGGGATTCGCCGGAACACCGAGCCGGTACACCAGACAAGCAACCAGGTGCGCAAGCCTTCTGTTGTTGTAAAATCGGTCAAAAAGGCACAACGCTGCTGGCGGTGTGACGACCAACACAACCCCCAGGGATGTCGATTCCAGTCAGCCACGTGTAATTTTTGCCACAAGCGAGGGCATATCGAAAGAGCATGCATTACGAAACGGAGACTTGCCAAGATAAAGTCACCTTCCCAGCCTAATCACAGCGTCAACGCCTCAGAGAATACGCCGCTATCTGATCTCCATGGAACAACATCAGCAACACCATCTGTGTTGTACGACCTGAACACCATGAATCTCGGCACGCGACCGAAGATTTTTACAGAAGTAAGCGTACATCACCAGCTGATTAAGTTCGAGGTGGACTCCGGCGCAGCCTGTACTCTGATCAGTGAGGACACGTTCCGAACTTCATGGCCATCTGACGCACCCGCCCTGCAACAAGACGACACGCACCTGCGAACGTGGTCAGGACAGAATCTGCCACTATTGGGCTCTGCCAACGTGCAGGTTAACTACAACGGCCAGACCCATACGCTACCTCTGCTTGTTGTGAAGGGCACAGGATCAAGCCTTCTAGGGAGAAACTGGTTTTCTCCACTAGGCGTGATGATATGCGGCATACACCAGACGCCGAGCCAGAACATGGTTGAGCAACTGCAAGAGAAATACGAAAGAGTATTCTCGGAAGAGATTCCAGGAAACGAAGGGCCCCCGGTCACACTGGAGTTGTTGGACAACGCGCAACCCAAATTTCTGAAGGCCAGGCCGGTGCCGTTTGCTCTCCGAGATTCAGTTGAAAAAGAGTTGGACAAACTGGAGCAGCAAGGTGTCATCGAGCCGACGCAGCATTCCATCAAACTCTCAGCGTACGACTACGCTCTGGTCTACCGCAATGGGAGTAAACATCAAAACGCCGATGCGCTAAGCCGTCTGCCACTAGACGCAACTGTTGACGAACCATTTCCACCAGGAGACGTTCTGATGTTCGAAGCACTGCCAGAACCTCCGCTTACAGCAGGCACAGTTGCAGCATCTACGCAGAAGTGCGCAGCTCTCCGGCTAGTTTACACAGCTGTTCAACAAGGCAACGTGCATAAACTCAAAGGGGACAACTTCGACGCTTACCGCAGGCGAGCTACAGAGTTGAGCACCCATCGCGGCTGCATCATATTTGGGTCCCGAGTTGTGATGCCGAGAGAACTACGCGCACAAGCTATGTCTCTCATCCACGCCGGACATCGGGGCATCGTTGCAATGAAAAAGTGTGCCAGAAGCTACATGTGGTGGCCTGGCATTGACAACGACATCGAAACAGTGGTGCGAGAATGCAAGCCTTGCCAGAGCAGCCGGAGCGCCCCGCCGAAAGCTCCTGTCCCAGAATGGGAAAAGCCAGACACACCATGGCACACACTGCACATTGATTTTGCAGGACCAATTGAGGGCTGCACTTTCCTTGTGGTCGTAGATGCCTACACAAAGTGGCTTGAGATAAGGCAAATGGGACAGACGACTTCGGCAGCAGTCATTGACAACCTCCGATCACTATTTGCAACGTTCGGCCTGCCGCGCAAGGTAGTGTCGGACAACGGAACACCGTTTGTGTCTGCGGAGATCCTCAAGTTTTATCGCGACAACGGGATCTCATCAGTTACATCGGCCCCCTACCACCCAGCGACAAACGGACAAGCCGAGCGCTACGTAGCCGAGCTAAAACGCGCCCTTGAAAGAGATCAGACAGGCTCGCTGCAGCGCCGCCTTGCGCGCTTTCTCTTCAAGCAGCACACGACGGTTCAGAGCACAACAGGCGAGACCCCCTCGAAAATGATGTTCGAGCGTGAAATGCGAACCCAGCTCACAGCCATCCTCCCCGAGCCAAAGGCAGAGACGTTCCGGGAAGAAAAAGCAATTCCGCGCTGCGGCACGCTTAATGAGGGGCAGCGCGTCCTCGCCCGACAGTTTCTGAAAAAGCCACGCTGGGAGGAATTAAGCTACAATTGTCAGACGCATAGGCCTGCGCTCTTGGCTCGTCAACATACATGGCACAGTAGCACGCCGACATCTCAACCAGCTGCGTAGATTTACGACGCCGTCTGAGAGCTGTCCGCCAGCGGAGAGAACACGTGCACCATCTTCCCACATAGCCTGGCACCTCTTCCCGGAAGAAGAGACTTCGCCCAGGACAGACCTAGGAGACACAGCGAACAACAGCCAGCCTACAAGTGTTTCTCCCCCGAGCGCACAAAGCCAGCGCGCCTCCACGCGTGAGCGCCGACCCCCTGCACGATACCAGGCAACTTTCTAAGGGGGAAGGAAGTGTTGTGTCCCCTTATTGCTTTTGTGTGTGTGCGCCCTCGCATCCTCCTCCTAACGACCACTCGCATCCTCCTCCTAACGACCACTTGCCCTTCGTCGCACGCTGTCGCCAGATGCCCCCCCCCCCCCCCCCACGGTGCGCCCCCGCACCCTCCTCCTGTTCTGGGAAGCCACTCCCTCCCGTGGACGCTTCTCCGCTCCCTCCTTTCTTCGGGCGGCCAGTTCGGCTCCTGCCTCGGTCGACGCTGGTCGCACCCTCATCGGCTTTAAATAAACGAAGTCTTAAAGTACCCTGTGCGTCTTTCGCTGCATTCAACACAGCGAGCGGACACGACACATTTTAACGCAGTAGCATCTTTCTGGGCGTAATCACTATCGCATCCCAGCGAGCGCATATATTTCCTCATTGCCCTTCTGATTATCCGGTATTTAATTTTTTGCTTATTAGATCATCTCCACCATTGCCAAGAACCCGCGTTTCGTTGCTTATTTCCGTCACGTGCAAACAAGAATGTTCTCAAAAAAAGAAGCTGCACCAATTTATACACCCTTCCTTTGGTAATACTAGTAGTAATATCGCGGGTTTAAAGTGTCCAGTAGACATTGAGGCTATAGGATATACGGTGTAGTGGAGGGCTCCAGATTAACGGAGATCAGCTGAGGATTTGCGGCATGCGACAGAGCACACTGGTTTTTGTATTTTTGAAATCAGCAGCAGAGCTCCGCAGCCATTCAGCCATTTTTTTCTTTGTTGCCCTACATCATGAGGGGTTTTATTTAGAACCTGCTGTCTGAGACAATGAGCGCCTACAAAAGTAAATGTTGCGCTAAATCTATGCGCTAGATCATCTCATTTTGTCCGGAAACAAGAAGTATGCCGAAATGCAAAAAAAAAAAAGTGGGGCTGAACCGGGTCCCGAACCGGTTCAGAGCGGTTCCTTTGAATCGTTCCGGTTCGGGTTCAGTTCCAAGATGGCGACAAAATTATGGGTTCGGTTCGGTTCCGGTTCCGGGCGAAAATTCGGGTTCGGTTCCGGTTTCGGGTTCGGGTTCGGTTCCGGTTCGACACCCTGGCGCTGAGCGACAAGCGGCGTGCATGCGCAGAAATGCATTCGTCCGGCCTGCTGCCTCGGAATAGCGGCTACGCGCTCCGCAGACGACGCGCGCGGTGCATTCTGTGTTCGCGGCTTCAACGCACCCGACGCAGAATAGGCACATTTCGACGCCACCACCATCAGAGCGCGCCGAAGCAGCTGAAGACGTCGGTGGTTGAGGATCTCGCTTTGGACAGCGTGACGTGGCAGTGCCGCGCGTCACATCGAAAGAGCTCACCTGCACAGCGATGGCGGCAGGCGGGCCAGCTGTGCGCCGTCCTCGCGCATGCACAGTATGGCCTTGCGTTAGCTCAGCGAAATGGCTCGGCGACTCGCGCTTTCGCAACAAAACTAGGTGGGCGCATGAGATTAAGAAATTTGAGGGGATATGGTGGCCGGTACATAGCACAGGACGGGGTTAACTAGAGAGGGATAGGAGAGGCCTTTGCCCCGCATTGGGCGTAATCAGACTGATGAACATGACGATGAGATGGTACGTACCAGGAGCCGGTCTCGGCACAGACGCAACCGCTGTTCATCGACTCAACATTGGCCCCCCGTCTTGATTGCAGACAGCGCCCCTTAACGTTTGCATTGTTCTAGCCACAGACCAAATGTTACGAAAGCTGGGTAAAACTACCCTGTGCGGAGATCGCTTTGTTGGGCACTAACGTAGCACTAACCCACGACAATACTATGACAGAACTGTGCGCGCGTAGAATTGAGCATGTGAAGATATGGGAAATGCTCTTAGCTATACATGCTAGAAAGCCAGCGGGAGCGTAGCATGTCACACTGCTCTTCACAGCACAGACGTTATATATTTGCGCGGTCCTTACCCTATCTCGCTGTCCCTATATAGGCTCCAAAAAATAGTGCGGGCGAATATGGCATGGGCTGGCCCCAGATATTTTGAAACAGAGAGCATTCCTCGCAATGCTAAAGCTCTGAATGCTCTGTTCTTTTCCACAGCCGCTAACCACTTGCCTTCATGATGGCGCTAGCAGACTCCAGGCAAAATAGGCAAGGTATAATCAAGAAAGGTGCTTTCTCTTTTAGCTGGGGCTGAATCACACGTAACTAAAAATCCGTTTTGTCTCGGCTGACATTCTGAAGAAAAAGGCATGGCGCATCCACACGAGGGACTGGACACAGGCACAGAGGAATGAAAGAACAACTTAGAGCGTCTGCTCCGACGTGCAACGCCGGAGAATACATCCGGTGTGGAATTATATGCAGATTTGTCTTTTAGAAGGCGTGACATAGACGTGGTCTGTGCATATATCATGTGCGGCAAGGCGGGCATGATATGCGTGATCCAGAAAGTTTGAAAGATCATTGATTCACTACAACCAAATCTATTTCACCAACTTTATCATTTTTTATTTAGGGTACAAGATTATCCTGCGAAGTTCAAGGCCCTCAACACCGAAAGTTTGCTCAGTTTTAAAATTTTGGTATCGGCATTGTGGTTCGAGTTATTGGACGAGAAAAACAGGCTTTTAAAATTCGCTATCTAGGGTTTCCCGCTTGCATACTGACCAAATGGCGCAGATTGACCAAATGGCGCAAGAAATGGCAGAGAGAGAAAGAGAGACCAAATGGCGCAGCATAACCGCACTACGCAACAGAGCTAAGATTAAAACTTTGGCGATCCGGCGACGAGCTGCTGCCTTAAAGTTTTTTTTTTGGATCCCGGCCGCGGCGGCTGAATTTCTTGAAGGCGAAATTCTAGAGGCCCGTGTGCTGTGCGATGTCAGTGCACGTTAAAGAACCCCAGGTGGTCGAAATTTCCGGAGCCCTTCACTACGGCGTCTCTCATAGCCTCAGTCGCATTGCGACGTTAAACCCCAATAAACCAAACCAAAGTTTCTTTTCCTCCTTCATCGTGACTGCATTCATATCAACAAACACGAGTACCTAAAACCGCCGTACCAGCCATTCATTTCTCACTGTAACACATTCAAATATTCCTTCTTTCCATCAGTCGTAGAATTATGGAATAAACTGCCACGCGACTTTCTGACCTCGGTATCTGCTGATGCATTTGTCGCTAAGATTGAAAGTTTCTTTCAGGAACAGGATGCGTCTTTGTAAAAAAAAACATTTATTGTGGCCAAGACGCAGTGTACCTTTTCCTGTGAATGCTGCTCGTAGTCCATTTTGTTAATTAGATGTGAATAACGTGTACCCTTTTGTGTTAGTCTGTACTGTTTTTATTTTTGTATTTTATATACATTTAATGTATTCTTTGAATGTGTAGTATTGCTAGAAATGTGTGTTTTTTTATCCCACTCCTATATGAACCTGTCAAGGCCTACAATATTAATAATTAATTAAAATAACATGCCACAAAATCTATTAATACTTGCACCATCGAGCATTACTTTTGTGCAGTCAGGGTACGGCACCTTAGATATTTAAAAAAACAGAGCAAAAAATATGCCACCAATGAAACAAAAACAAGGACCGGAAGAGCAAAATGTCATGTATCAGAATAACACTTGCTGCCTGCCCGTAAATCGCACCGATGTATCTGTCACAGTTTTATTGCGTAAGCAATACTACGCTCATGAACGGCCCTTCGCGTAGCGGCGGCCGGTAGCCACGTTTGACCTTTAGAATGACCTCTAACGTCATACCGGGGTGAGAGATGGGCTTCCAAGTCGAGTCGTCGCGCAGCGGCGTCCGGTAGCCACGCGTGACCTTTAAAATGACCTATGACGTCATGCCATGCCTAGTGACGTCATAGCTTGACCTCATACAAGAATGAGAAATGGGCTACCAAGTCGAGTCGTCGCGAAGCGGCGGCTGGTAGCCACGCGTGACATTTAGAATGACCTGTGACGTCATGCTATGCCTAGTGACGTCATAGCGAGACGTCATACCAGGATGAGAGATGGGCTACCAAGTCGAGTCGTCGCGCAGCGGCGGCCGGTAGCCACGCGTGACCTGTAGACGCGGCGCACTGCGTTCCTTCTTTAGACGCGGCGCGCCGCGTTCCTTCCGTTAGAGGTGCTTTCGCAACCTACCAGGCTTAAAGCTAAGCCCCCGCCAATTTTTGAAAAGAAAAATCATTCGAATAACTTGACACACCCGATATATAGACTGTCTACAGCGCGCAGTTCTTCCGTTTGAGACCAGATGGCGCCACGGGTGCGCTCGGAACACGGCGTCATTACTTGCCTCGTAAGTCGCCGGCGTTTATGCCTCGACGCAGCAGTGGAAATGTGGAAAGAGAAAATACATGCTCTGTTGTGGATTGCAAGAAGTGCGACAAACAGTTAAAGTGGCGGGATGCGATCGATTGCGAGCTTCACGTAACCGAACTGCACAAGGACCTACTGCCCCTGTTCGCGCCCGTTGGACATCCACCCTTTCCGAACGGGCCAACGCAACACACGCGTTCGCCAGCGCTAAACAGCGAATATAGAAGGAAAGGTCTCGATCTTGGAAAATCTGCGAGGGTAAGTGCGCAACATAGCCGCATGAACAAGCTGTCCCGCCACCGAAACGTCACACACAAAAAAAAAAAACGACTTACGCTCCTATACCGCTAGTGCATATTGTGCAGTGCATAGCCGCGCGAGCGGACAACGCTTACCGTCAGTTCGTGTATTACACACCGTCTTGGTGCTAGTGTTGAACTTCGCTCCAAGTAGCGCGGTTTTTGTGGACCACAATCGGAATAAAGCATTTGTGTTACGGCTGCTGTGCTCTGCGGTTGTCACTTCTTTGCGGTCCATGCGAGACAGTCACTAGAAGTGACTCCGGCTGATTATTTACAACCAGCGAGACCTCGAGCATTTTCATGTCCGCATATCGAGCATGGAGCGTACCACAATTTTATACTATGTGAGTCTGACATAATTGTGAACTTCGTGTGGCGAACGCTCTGCCATGCGCGCGTTATAACAATTATATCGCGGAATCCTTGTAAACCATTGCATGCAAACTTGTGAAGGCTGCTTGATGCATGGTACTGCTTACATTATTGGGTAACATTTGTTTGTTTATTTATTTTTGTCGCCTTCCTTTGTTTAGCAAACCAACAGAAAATATTTTAGGCTTCCTAAGCACCTTTAACAAGTTGTAAACAAATGAGTACGATGTTCATGTGAGCGTTTTAGAGCAGTCTCCGCATGCATGTAAAGAATACGACAACGACCTGCGCAGCCGCAGGGTCATTAAACCTTGCTGTTTTAGATAATCACAATAAAAAAATATTAAGCAAAGCCTTCAGCGGCATTCAGGCGATCCACCCGTTGCCTCGAACAGGCGGAGAGCTCAGCGGCTCTTCGCGACATGAAGCCCGATCACATTTTTACGCCTAAAATGAACAAATTAGGGTTTTCACATGTCTTTCGAAGCTTCGGACCAACCACAGTGTCGTCTTCCCACTCCTTTACAACCGTATCAGCCGAAACACTGCCTGTCGGAACCGAAACATCAGACGCAGCAGCCGTCGCGATGAGGCGCGCCTAGCGGTCAGGAGGCGAGTAATGGCGGCGTGATCACGTGATCAAAGATGGCAGCCCCCATGATACGCCGCTGTAAAGCGTCTATAAAAAAGCCAACCGGTATATCGCTCCTGAGCAGGTGTGCAGGGAGCCTTCACATGTTCGTTGGGTATTTGTTGCTCTCTATATAGCTTGGCCCCAGCTTACCAAGGAGCGGCTCCGCCGGCAAGGGGCTTGTATGCTGTCCACTGCAATCTCTCATATTTTTTTTAAAACTCAACGGGGAGTTGTGTACAAGCGCACATAACACGTTACTCACCCTGACGTATGTCAGAAGTCGCAGCAGCTCATATGAGCACCACCGCCTCTGACACTCAGGCCACTGCGGTCGTACACCGTCGGCGATGCATTGGCTCCAGCGTTACAACGGCGACAGGAGCCACCACTCCCCATGCTGCCGAGACGTCCGTGACCACTCCGCAGGGTGGAGATGCGTGGAGCGCAACATCCCAGACCCCGGTCACTAGCTGCACCAGATATTCAATGTGACAACGGGTTCATCGCGAGTAAATAAAAAAAATACGCTACTACTAAAGCAATGGCCGCATCCACCACAAATGTGAATCCCTGTAGTAATGGATGCGCCAGTTTGGATATGCAAGCGTCCGTCTCAGAACGCAATTTCGGTAGTTTTCAATGCCACTTTACTTCGTTGTAGTCTTAACTGTGCATGTCGATAAATTTGCCTCCCTCTGATATTCTTCAGATGGTGGTAATCAACGAAACCTAGTATTTCGGGGTCTTGGCAATATCAGAAACAAAACAGCACTCAATCTTACTACCTGGTCAAACATACCATGCGAGCTCGACGACACACAAAGAAAATGTATTCATACAACTGTCAAGCGCAAATGCGCTAATACAAGCTACACTCATCCCCTTTGGTATTAAGCCTTAGGCGTGTTTTCTCCGGAAAGGAAAAAATGGATAGTGCTTGCCTTGTCGCCGCCAGTTCCACCATTCCTCGTCTGCTTTACGTAAAAGAAAGACACATGGACCTAAATGACCTCGTTTCATACAGGACGTTCTGATGAAATCTGAGCCAATCTGTTCCACACTGCATGCCCTTCGTTCGGGAAGCCCTCTCCCGATGAGCCAGGGCCTGTGGACCTCGAGTCAAATAAAAAACAAACTACCTCAAGTTGCACCGACTCGGCCCGTGCAACATTTGTTTTGTTTACTTTATTTCATACTGCAGGTCATATTACATATTTAAGCAGAATACGGTTGGTTTATGAGGTTTAACGTCCCAAAGCGAGTCAGGCTACGATAGACGCATGTAAGTAGAACAAATACACAAGCACATATTCCAGATCAGAGCAGCGTGTAAAAATTAACAATTTAAAAGGACCATACAGCAACACTATGCGCTGTCAATCACTGTCTCATCGAATTGCACTCTGTTATGGCACGCGGAAAGAAGGAAATTTTAAATGCGTCAGTTCAAGCAAAATGCGTAGTTAGTGAAGCAGGATGACGGTAACATGTTAGGAGTGAATACCAAAAAAATAAGATCCGCAGGGGCAGTATGAAGTGTGAATTTGTTAATTATTAGCAAGGAAAGAAATTCTTGAATCCTTTTTTTTCCCTAAAGGCGTTGGTACTGCTAGATTTCATTATCTTCGAGGAAGAATCGGACGGCGAAACTTTGGAATAATTAAACATTGCGAGTTTCCTTTAATTGTTTTGAGTTTGAAATATGTATTACGATATGGATCCAACACGACGCACGTATACTCAAGGATAGGCGGGATTCGCGAATTATACGCGAGTAATTTAAGCTGAGCTGGGGTTTTCGAAAGTATATTCAATACAAGAAAAGCCTTCTTTTTGGCATCTCTTTCAGCCTTCGCTATTTCTCATGACTGCTTGCGCTTTTTATAAGTTAAATGGTAATATCTTTTTGAATCAATAAACCAGACCCTTTTAGTTAATTTGTGTTTTCTTGTAGTAATTTTTTATAGCAAAACCTTTGATGTATTATGACTGGATTTTCCCGCCTTGCCTTCTGAGCCTGCAGATATGCCAATAGGCTCGAAATTCCCAGTGTGGTTATCATTGAAGAATTCTTTATTCAGCTTCTCTTTTAATACCTGTTCTGTCTCGTCAGAGGATTCAGTGATATCGTACATGTTCAGATTCCAACGCCAACTAAGGCCCTCTTGAGTTGTCACTTGTTTCGTTTCAAAGGTCACGACTTTTTCAATTGACAGCAGGCTCGTTTGAAATTGCGCAGTAGTGTCCGAAAACTGCAAGGTGTCTTCAAGACGTTTCTCCAAACGAGTTAGGGTCAGTTCAACGCGGCTCAAAAATTTTTGCAAATTGCTCACTTTCCGTTTTAATGGTTCATTTTTTCATTCATTTTCATCGTCCGAATGCCATCTGTTAAAGGGTTCATTTTCTGCTCATAATTTTCAAACTGACTTCGTCTGCTATGTCTAGGAGACACTGAGGACACCGTTCAACGTATGTCTCTTCCTAAACTAAAATCTCTGTTGCCACGGTGCATTATGCATGAGCAATCCACCTCCATCCTTCGACATGGATCATAGACGTCAACTTTGGTTGACTGCTTCTTTCTGTTGTTCACAGAACTCTGAAGAGAATTCCGAGCTGCCTCACATTTCTGCCTTAGCAACAGAGTACTCTAAGTCGACGCACCCGTCGTAGCAAACAGGCACTAGTGCCGTCTCACAAATTTAGCTGAGGGCGAAATTGGTTATAAGATAAAATGCCAGCCATCTGCACCCAGGCTGAAATAATTTTTAGGCAAAAGGGCCAAAAATATCTTTTTCTCCGAACACAGTACGGGATAACGGCGAACTGCAGTGAATCAGCGAGACAGCATTTTTTTTAAAGAACTCTGCATTCGCTTCCGCACCTCCATAACTACACACCTCGAAGTGCAGCAAACACCCTCCTCATTACTTATGTCCATCGCTCAACCCATTTCTCTCCGCATTCTTCTGTACATTCTTGGTGCAAGGGCAAGAGCTAGAACTCTGTAATTCACTGATGTTTCGCCTGGTGTATGAACGTCACCTTAGCTATTAAGACTGTGTAGCGGAGGGCTCTGGATTAATTTCGACCGCCTGGGATGCTTGAACGTGCATCTGAATCGTTAACCACACTGACATTCTCCCACGGCAGCTCTTCGGCTCAATTTTGTTGCCTTCCCCTTTTTTCCGCATGCTGTACCATGCCAGGCTCATCTTTCCGTTGGTCGACCGCTCCACCTTCACCCTCAATACAGTTTACTTTCTTTCTCAGGGGAAGGAAGTGGGCCGACGTGCTAGTTGAGCGTAAAATTTTCTTGGGGAAGATCAGCAAAAACGTTATTCTTTGGGTACCAGAAATCTTCAACAGTTGCCGCCGCTAGAAGGATTTCTCATAAATCCCTTCCGGCGCTAGTAACCCACCTTGCAGGCCACGTTCCCAAAATCTGGCTGTGGGGTAGTCCACAGTGCGGTTGTGAACCTTAACCACCGTCGAGAAGGAGAATCCGCATTTCTCGAGAATGACGTCGAGAAAATGTAAGGAAATCAATTACTATGATGGGCGTTGGGAACACGGCTGAGAGGTCTTCCAGGCAGGGATGTCTTCCAGTTGTGAACTTCCCAACGCATCGGCTGCCCTTGGCCTGGAAAGTGGTGGCGATGGCAGTCCCTGACGCAGAGCTCCGAGAAAGCCTACCCGGAGTGCCGAAACGAGACGAGGAGGGGCGTGGAGAAGTCGGCGATCCGGTCCCGCCAACAGGAACACGTAGCACGGGCCAAGGTGTGCCCGTTCATTTCGCCTCAGGCGGCCACTTCTGATCCCATGGCAACAATTTGCCGTCGACGCCAAGGAGGAAGGCCATGTCCGTGGGGCCAAGAAGATGCGCCTGGGAGCAGCCTACACAGCTCGGGGGATCAAAAAAGGGGTATCCACGTTTCCTGCAGAAAGAGTGGCTGGTCACTGTGCCTCTGTTAATCTTACGATGGCTGGAGGCGCAAACGGGAATGGAACGAAAACCTCGCGCCATGCCTCTTTGTCTTCTGCATCGTATTGTTCGTGGCTCGTGCAGGAGGAACTATGCTCACAGGGATAGGCAGGAGGCGTATTATACCTAAATATACGTTACAAGTTGAAATTAAAAATTCAGGGGGAACTTTGACTGTCTAAAGTGCGTACAGGCGGAAGCGTTTTCCGCACCACTTTCGCTGCTGCTGTGGCACTGGTGGCGCCACATATAATGGAGTACTAATTACTAAGTGATGGCAAATCACTAATTAATGGTTAATTATGGATTAATGCCTGAATACTAATTAACTGCTAATTAATCACGCTTAATCTATGCCTTTAGGAGTGGAACGCGACAGCGCGTTGTAGCGCTGCCAGGGAGTCCACGGAACGCCACCACCCGTTCGGCGAACGCAACGCTTTTTGAGGAAAGGAAATGGCGCAGTAATTCTGTCATCTCGGTGGACACCTGAACCGCACCGTAGAGGAAGGGAGGAAGTGGGAGTGAAAGAAGACAAACAGGGCCCGTAATGAAGAAAATGAAAATTGTATTTGAGGAAAGGAAATTACGCAGTAACTGTCTCACATATATCGGTGGACACCCGTCAAAATTCAGGGGGGCACATTTTTTACCTAAAGTGTGGTCACTGATGTGTGGTTAAGCTGTTAAGCTTCGCCTCTAAGAGTGGAACGCGACAGCGTCTTGCAACGCTGCCAGGGAGTCCATAGAACGCCACCGCCCATTCAGTTCTACGCCTCGCTCGTCGGTAAATTGGTTTTGCAGGAAAGAGAATGTACCTGTCTCTCATATCTCGATGGACACCTAAACATCGCCGGAAGGGAAAGCAGGAGTATGAGAGTGAGCGAAGACACCGTATTCACTAGACGCGCCTTTGTTCATTCCAAACCATCGAGCTGGCATGGCGGTAACTTAAAGAAAAAGGTCTTAAGTTACACACCAGTACGTTGCCCGTTAGAACATGGTTACATAAAAAGGGCATTTTTGTGTCTACCGTTAATTGCCGCCTTTGTGATGAACCAGAAACAATTGAGCATTGTTTCATCAGTTGCAAAGATGCAGTACTCTTCTGGGATATCCTGAAACGCACATTTAAAAAAAGAATTCATCTGACAACACATTCTGTTCGCTATCTCACTGCGCTGCCATTTGTTGATGGACCCCTGGACATGTTCTTTCTGATTGGACTGCACAGCCTCTGGAAAACCCGCATGATGGACAGACACTGTGAACCTGTTGTGTCTACAAAGGATCACTTCAGTCGAATGGTTGTTAATTTAAGAGACGTGTATGCCCAGACTGAGTACAAACCGGAGTGGCACTCACTATTAGTGATGTGCTCTGCATTGCCCCTTTTCTAGTGTATGTCTTTTGAATATGTATTGATTATCACTGTTTTCATAATGGCTTGTATATAGTTCATGTACATAGAACATAACATCACTGTAATAAATACCATGTTGAAGAAAAAAAAAAAGCTGGCGTGGCGGAGTGGATAGCATGCTCGTCTCGCACGCCGAGCTCGACCAATTTCCTACTCGGATTTATTTATTTATATGGCCTGACTAGAAAACTTAATTAGGCTAATTGGGTAATTAAGCAATTAACTAAGCTCAGTCCCACTTACTTGGAGTATCACTATACGATCCCTTCAATTGGTTGCATGGCCACTAGCCAAAGTACAATTGGCCCCGTTTGAAATTCGCGCACTGTGACGTCACGACCGTTTCGACCAATTGAAAAGCGTGACATTTCTGTCGACAACTGCTGCTTACAGCGATGAGACATTAAAGGCTTCCGCCTTAATACTTGTGCGGATCTTAAGGCAACTCTGGTGATTTTCTGACTTTAGTGAGTTAATGGTAGATTAATACTGGGGAAGGCTTTTCTTCACAGCACGTGACATCATTTTAAACAGCGCGCAAACAATAATTTTATATAACGAAGAATCTTGAATCTAAATCAAAACTTCCGCGCGTGGCCAGGAGAGCTGCTTTGCGTGAACTCAGTGATGACGACACTCGTTTGCAAGCGAATCGCCCTGCCACGCTGCGCAAAAAGCGAATCGCTCTGAGAGCACCATACCGAAGGGAGGATCAAAATCATTATTGACTTTTCAAAAATATTATCAGGCAGTGACTGGTATGATTCGATAATAAGTTTTAGCGCAAGTGATTCCCCATTTTTCGACGACCCGCCGGGGTGACAGTGGCCCGACCGCGGCGGTGGTGACCGAACCCCGCACGTCGCGCTTCGACACGACTGCCAAGGGCAATCCCTCACTTCAATTTTGGACTATAATCGAGTTCAAGGTATAAATATAATAAATCCAACTCTGCCCTTACAGGTGCAGTTGCGGCGAATGCCAGCCGCTACGAACAGACGAAATGCAGTTGTGTAGGCAGATCCGAGCTGTGCACAATCTGCTGCCCAGGACCGCTTGCATCTGTCCCCACCAGGGTGTCGAACCGAAATTTTTTGGGTTCGGTGCGGGTTTACGCCTTGCGGGTTCAGTTCCGGGTTCGGCTCCGGAGTTTCATTTCGTTCTATTTCGAACGGGTTCGAAGCGCACCGACCGGTTCAAACAGATTGGGACGAAAAAAATTCGAACGTTATGGTTTGGTTACGCTTATGGGGTTTAACGTCCCAAAGCAACTCAGGCTATGAGGGACGCCGTAGTGAAGGGCTCCGGAAATTTCGACCACCTGGGGTTCTTTAACGTGCACTGACATCGCACAGTACACGGGCCTCTAGAATTTCGCCTCCATTGCCAACTTTAATATTACTATCTTTAAGTTACTGTTGCAACAAAAAGGCAGCAATTTAAGGCAACAGTCGCAAAATAAAATAAACTCAAAATTAGTGCAAATCAGCTGTGTATACCCTAGAATACTTCTGATGAGGTACATAAGGAGAAAAGCTGGTGGATTTTGCATCTACAAAACCCTTCAGCTTCAGCAGTTTATTAAAGTCCGTCACGCGAGTAAGAAAAGGTCACCCCTGAAACTCATGCCTGGCGGAAATTTTTCCTACGCACAGTACTTACGCGGGCGCAGTATGGACCGCCGCACGCGCTCTATACGTTACCACTCGCTATCGAGAGAGGAAGCTGTCCTGTATTGGCATGCATATGCAGACAAGACACCTTTCTGTCACCTCAAAAATGAATTAATTGCCAGTCATTCCCGTTTACCACGTGGTAACCTCATGGGAACAGCTAGCGCTTCAGGACAACAGAGAGAGAGAGCCTGCGAAACATTTCAGAGCCCAGCTCTTTGGCGTCCGTTCCAGGATGGATGGACAGATGGAAGATGGGAGCGTCCCCATAGAAACAGGCTGATGGAAGTTGCCGCCAGGCTCGGCTTTTTTCTCTTTATTTTTGTTTAACTGTCCTGTAAGTTCCTATTAAAATTCGCCATTTCCTTTAAATGCTTTTCCTACCCTTTAACCTTACGACACCTCACTGCTTTTGAGCCGCCAATCTTCCAATCGTTTTTTGGTAACTTCAACCGCAGTTTTATTTACATGGTCACCGTTATCCCTAAACCTTTGGGTCGTTAGGAAAGATGACTGTGCCTGCATCGACATCCGGATGGATACCATCACATTTGAGTATGAGGTGTTCAATTGTTTCTACAGATCTACCACACACAGCACATATGTCATCTTCTCCGTTAAATTTTTTTTTGTAGCTGCGCGTTCTAAGACACCCTGACCTAGCTTCAAAAAGTAGTGCACTGCCTCTTGAGTTATCATAGAACGATTCCTTCCTGATCTGCCGTTTCTAGTACCGATATCGTTCTACACTAAGCTTCTTTTCCAATGAATTAATTCAATTTTTACCTTCTGTGTTTTTTGCCTGCCGTTTAATCCTCTTTCTTTCTCCGTCCTTGCGTCCGGCATACTTACTGGTCAGCTCCCCAGTTCTTTTCCACTATTGTGAGTCAATGCTCTTTCTGTATAAGTATTTGAATACCTTAGCTTCCCACCTGTTATCTTATAGTTTCCGCAGGCGTTCTTCCTATAGTATTTCACTCTGAGCTTCCTGCGTGAGCGTTCTGCGCCCCCTGCCAGCGATAGTAAGTGACGTGAAAATCTGCGCTCAAAATTCGCATTGCCGACTATTGTAATCGTCTGTGCAAATTTTTTTAAGTAACCTCTTCGATATCGCCTTTGTAACTCGCGTTGTATATCTGGACCCCTCTAGGGCTCAGTATCTTCAAAAACGCAGCTAATGATGTCTTCTCGCTTTTACAATATAAAACTGACACTTTGGTCTTGAGGGCGACACCATTTTTTCTTCGCATAAAAACAGTTAAAAAAATAGCAGGCTTGGGGAGGTTTGGAGCACTTTCTATCTGCGCAGACACAAATTCGCAACATATTCGGTGCGACGCTGGCCAGTGGCACTTTCTCACAACGCATTTACGTCACTTTTGTGGCGTAAATTCTCTACATCTCATTTTTTTACCTTTCAGGAACCCACGCCTCGGCAAAATTTTTTTCTCCCGTGATAAAGTCTAGTGAGTAGGCCGTTCCCTTCTTACTGACCAACTTGTTTCAATTTTTTTTTTAAACTACAAACCATTCCTTCCTGGCAGCTCTGGTGATTAGGCGGCTGGGTTCTCACCTGTCTTTTCTGGATATGGCTGTAAGACAGTTTTGTGCTGATACATTCGGATTCATGACTCTTCACGTTTCCTTGGAGCACCTGTATGGCCTCTCCCGAAGCCAGATGACAGAGATTGTGATAATTCCTCTACCCATCTACATGCAGCCTTTGTATGGGGCATACAACAGCATACTCTTAAAATTGAACATGGAGATCACAACTTACGCTATAGGAATTCTACTTGTGATGAAAGACTCCAGAATTCCGTGCGAACTTCTCTTGTTAATAGGAGGATTCCGTACGTGCAGAGGCCGTATTATGGATAAACATGCACAACCACCGCGCTCAACGAGGTCACTGCATAGAGAACCGTGCATTTTGGGGCAGGAGTTATACGCTGCTCAAGTTCAACCTCTTGGCTAGTTGTCTTTTCTTGATGTGTGCGCCTTCCGGAGTTTTGATGTGCCTGCGGAGTAAGGGAGTCGTGGCGGCGTGAGGACGTATGCCGAGATCGCTGAATTCGACCCGGTCAAGTAAGGCACGTGGATGGAGGTTTTTGATATTCCGTGGGACAACAATTTTGAGCGCAGCTGTGTCGGTGTCTCAGGCTCTGTAGGCTGATTGTCTTTGTATGCTGGGTCGCCGGCATTTTTGGCGACAATATTAGTTCGATAGTAGTAATAGTAACTAATATGGAACTAATATCGAGCTAAGTATTAGTTCGATACCAGTATCACAATACACAGCGCGCGAGAGCGTGTATATTAGCCCGATAGCAGCATTAGTTGAAAAAGACGATGCGCAATACACAGCGCGAGAGAGTGTTTAACACGAGGCGTGATCGGCTGCAGCGATAGCCTAAGAGACATGTGTCTTTATCCCTTGCTGTTTGGTGTTTGCCGAAGACCGGCAATAAAGAAACGAAAAACGCGACAGCCTAGTGTTCGCGTGCTGAAGGTGAAGGTGCTGAAGAACATTGCGCGTGTTCAACATGTTTTTCCTCTTGCTACTTGACACGGTTTTTTTCGTATAGTAACTTCGCTTTTATCGGGTGACGTTGACCACTTCTGTTTCACCGCGACTGAGCAGCGTTCCTATTTTCCTGTTTCTCCCTTGTTACCTCCCCTATTTCCTCCTGTATATTCTTCGGTGCGCCGAAATAAAGGTCAGTTGTTAATTAGCCTAGTGTCGTGTCTCTTTGCTCTGTGCTTTCCCTCGTTTGCTGCTATTTTAAGTTGAATATTAACCAACTAGCTCAGATTCACATCTTCCTGGAACACAGAATTGTTCCATCGCAGTTACATTTCATTGGAGTAGTACCTTTCTGGCCGTAATCATTATCGCATGCCAGCGAGCGCAAGCATTTCCGCATTGCCCCTTTGTCTAATCGCAATTTCTTTTTTTTTATGCGAAGCATATTAACGTAGGTTTCGGGCCTTCGCGCGACGCCCGGCGGTGGATCACATGATGTGACGTCACGTGATGACGTCACACCGGCTGCAGATGGGGCCTCATATCGCACCGTCGGACGTCGCCCGGAGGAGGCCTCCACGCATGCCTCCACGCTTCGGTTCGCGCCGTCGCGCGCGTCGCGGCGGCGGCGCCACCATCGCTGATTCACGTGATATGTGACGTCGCGCCAGGGATGAAGCGGCGCGCGCCCGCCGTCGCGTCAGTCTCTGTGCCCGCAACCGCGCCAGCGTCTTTGCGCCGGGCGTGTATGCGGTCAAGATGCCTCCAAACGCTAAGGACGTTAATAATAAGAATGCAAAACGAAGGCTGCTTCGCATCCACTGGGCTTAACCTTGATAAGCCTCCAACTTTTTTTTAAGTATCTCTACCGCTGCTGCAAGCCCGCCTTTCCTCGCTTATTTCCGTCGCGCGCAACGAAGAATGTTCTAATTCTGAATCAAATAAAGAAAGTGCACCAATTTTACTTCCTTTATTTGGTAGTACTGGTGGTAATATTTTGGGTTTATCGAAGCGACACGGGAGCAAGCAGGGATGCCGTAGTGGAGGACTACAGATTTACGTAGAACACTTGGGGTTCCTCAAAGTGCGCTCACATCGCACAGGACACTCGCATTTTCGCATTTCGCTGCTATCGAAATGCTGCCCCCGTGGCCGGGATCTAATGCGCGACCTTGGGATCAGCAGCCGTGTTCCACAGCCACTTAGCCATCGTGACTGGTCCTATTTTGTATGTGCTGCCTGAGAGAACGACTGCCTCCGAAGATAAACGTTGCACAACATGATTGGGTTTTTGCGCCTGTTTCACATATTTATGGTACATGACGCAAAGCAAGGGAAGCCTTTCTCACTCGGTGTTTTACGAGTTATAGCAGTTCCAAAAATTTATCAAAAAGTTGAAGGGAACACTTAAGGTTTGCCTGAATTATAGGACATGACGCGATAGCTTAACGTGTTAATTCCCATATAAGCAGAACTCGTCATTCTCTAATTAATATTCACAGATCCCCGGGAGTCCTCATACAACTCTTGGCACAGTGGTGCAGCTGTTCAGCGATGCGCGACGACTGCCCTTCGATACCTGCTGCTGCCACCGGTGGGGCTTGTGGGACCCGTGTTGGTCTTGCTAAGCAACTTCTAGCGACCAATCATTATTTTAACTGTCAGCTAGCACGGTGCGCAGTTTGTCACAGTTAGGTGCGCAGGTTACGATGACGTCACAAGGTGACGTAAACAGCATCACCAACCTGCCCCCTCAGTTGCTTCTCTGGAGACTTTTCGTGGATTTTTCGCCAATGGTACAGGACGCAGACGCCGGATTTTGTGCCACACAAGCTCCTAACGCTTCGCATTAAATCGTACGCAAACATGTGAAAGAGAAGATTCTAATAAACCCATGATTTCGCATCAATTTGGCGTCGAATGCTTTAGTATCACCAAAAACACATTAGAGAAGCGCCAATTAACTTTCCTCCGGACACCAGACTTCCTTCAGTTTTGTGGTCACATAGTCTAGATGCATTTTCGAACTTTGTAGCAGAGACAGCTTTCGGTGGGTAAATCGACGTTCTGACACGTCTCATTCTGCCTGAAATATGCAGGAGTGCAAAAAAGGGGGGCTGAAGCGAGTCGCGAACTGGTTCGGAACGGTTCCTTTGAATCATTTGGGTTCGGGTTCGTTTCCAAGATGGCGAAAAAATTATCGTTTCGATTCTGTTCTGATTCCGGGCAAAAAATACGGGTTCGGTTCCGGTTTCATGTTCGGTTCCGGTTTGACAACCTGGTCACCACCGGCTGTTCCCAATTTAGCACCTTCACCGCGAGACGGTGGACATACACCGACGCCGGTTACAGCTTTACAACCTCACTACCTAGATCACCCTAAGGACAACAGGCATGCTTCGAGCCATTAGAGCTAAAATTCTTCCACGAAGCATACTCGCTAGAATTTTTAAGAGATTTATACGCTCTGGCACATTGGTGCAAGTGGCATATCTCATCAAACAACGATGCTCCGATTAAGATGGCAACCGAGCGTCAGTGTTAGTCCACATTATCTCTCTTGCCGTGAGACCGACTCAACAGCCTCAATCGGCCTCAATTACCGTCAATAATTTTGTTTGTGGCGCTCTTGCTGTAATTTTAGGAACTCGGGTTTAATTAACTAAAAGAGACACATTCTAATCTCCTTTTCTCCGCTCGCTTCCTCTTCATTGCTGACCGACGGCATAGCGGTGGTTTAGCAGGCACGGCTTAAGGAAACAAAGTAGGCAAAGGCGCGCGCAAAGGAGAACCGAGGGGTGGGGGGGGGGGGGGGGACGACCATGCAGGTTTTTGTCAATACCGGCAGCCGAGGATCCGCGATGTTGGGTTCCAGGAACTATGGACTTGAAATTTTGCCCACTGAAAGCCGAAGACCAAAGGCAGGCCGTCGTGAGAAGCTTGTCATCGCATCATTTCTGCGACCATGGCGAAGCTTGTTTTCTTTTTCAGAGCACGGCTGGTCCCATCACGCTAAGAGCACTGTCCGTACATCATCGGCACTTGAATTGTCGGTTGGAGTCGACTGGAGACGTATTAAAGCCGCAGCCAGCGAAAAGCCTCGTTCAAAGAGAGCATTGTCGCCGCCTTGTTCGAAAAGGAGGGTGCGGTTGCCTGTTTATCTGTATGAGAGGGAAGCTCTTGAAAGGACAGAGTAGAATAGCCCAGAGAGCATTCCGCTGACTCCAGGGCACCATGGTCGCATCCCCTCAGCAGCACAGGTCACTAGCTTTCCACATTACTCACTCTTTCGCCTTTTATGTTCCAAGCAGGTGTGTTATCGCGAGGAGCAGGTCGAGAAAGGTAGAATGGTGTAATAGTATGCACCATTGCACCCAATCGAAAACTATGCTCGATTTCAACAGCTCGTGGTCGCTGTTGGGGCTTCAGGTTCATTTAGATTAAGCGGCATCAGCCTCCTTTTTTATAAAAGGAATACAATGTGGGCCGACTGATTCGTCTTCCCACGCACTAAACCTTTCTGTTGGCAGAGCAGCAAGTGAAAACGCATTCTGTGAATGGGGGTTTTAAGGCGTGGTATACAAGATCCTCTGCTCGAAGTGCTCGGCGTCGTACATTGAAGAAACCAAAAAAAAATGTCCTGAAAAACGAAGCAGCACAAAGCGGATGTCAGACAAATCGCAGTGGCCTAACACTGCATGTCATGTCACCACAAATACGACTGCGAGCGAACGATTGTGCTGGACACTGAGCCACTTCCGCGCAGCAGCACATAGGCACCATGGGATAGCTGAAAGTTTTGCCAACATTTGTTTAGGTTCTCCTCCGTGTTCTCCCTCCGTTATGGCGCCAACTGCACTTACGGCGCGCCGACAACGGCAGCTAAAAGCATTTCATGCGTTAAAAAAGGCAGCGGTGATGGCCGAGTCGTCAAAGGCGTCAGCGAGGCAGGCTATTAGCTCTGGGTCGTCATCGGATCAGATACAAGTTTTGAAATCAAAGAAAATTTTTTCCTGGGATACTAAACAGTGCCATGAGCTTTCATGTTCCTTGAAAGTACGTGGCGTCGTCATAAGCGCGCAGCCGGCTGCTGGAGAGTATCGGCACTCAGTTTGTAAATGCGCACTCGGGCGATTAGTTCTCTTCGTTTGGTCCCCATTCTATACCCTTTTGCTTCTTCACGCCGTGACTGCTGTGAGGCGCATCGCCTTGTGTTATGACAGCCTCGCGCGTGCTCATCACTGTAGATAACACAGTTTTTGCTGTAAAAAGCGGATGCTGAACGAATACTGAACACAATGGGCAGTATTGTGCTCTCGAAGGGAGAAAGAGCTATATGCATATACTGCGTTTATCTGCAGCCCAATAAGAATTCGCTAGTGAAGTCAAGCCCACTTTAACAGACATGACGAACACGCGTATGGCGTTCTCTGTATCCAAGTTCGTAATACTTGCCCTAATAGAGGCATACCATGGAGCCGAAAGAAAGTGGTGTTTATTTCGTTTAAACATTTCGATGTCCACACTTCTTTCTTCACAACAGACCCTATCAAGTCGCATTTTCAAGCTCTCCAGCGCAGTCATATTTTGGCCGAGACCTATGTTACGCACAAGCCGTTTTAGTGAAGCGACAACACAGATCGCGACGGACGTGTCCACAGCAACTGGTGGTAGGCCGGCATCTTCGTCTTGGATCCTCGACAAAGTTGCAAGGATGCAGTAACGAAGCAACCGTTGCACATATGCGCGCAGAACACCTATAGTACGCGTCACACTTATGTAAGTGCGTTGGGCTCCAAATAAAGCGACAGCTCGCCGCAGGTACTAGGTTCTTGAACGTTTGCGCTGAAGCTGAGCCGCGTAGACTCAGAAGCCAGGTGGGAAACAGCACCTTGTGCGAAAATTAAAGGCTACTGTCTGATTTTATCATTGTCGGGGGATAAATGTTTTTTCTCTCTTTTTGATTTCACTTCCACTGATTGCTTCGCACTACTCGACCGCTGTAAACGAGGGCGCGACGGAGTGGAGACTTTTAGCTGAGCGCATTTACGCCTCCCAGCGGAGCGCCAGCGGAATGTAGCGCGAGTAAACGGTTTTAGGGCGGCGTCTAAAACGCCCGAATGAGCTTAATAGATTGGTTTATTGATTTATTGGGGTTTAACGTCCCGAAGCAACTCAGGCTATGAGGGACGCCGTAATGAAGGGCTCCGGAAATTTCGACCACCTGGGGTTATTTAACGATGCCACAAAATTCGGCGCATTTTTGAAACAAACAAAGAAAAACACCGCCGCGCGCACAGCGTCTCGCCGGCGCGAGCCGAACGGGGCAGAAGGAAAACCCCCGCTGAGCGCGTGGCTCCCTTTGCCCTCCACCACCGCTCACCGACACGGCGTGCGCCGAGGGAATGAGTCATCCATGCCGAAGATTTCTCTCGAACATACGAGTCGCTTCTACTGCTGACGGGGGGAAAAGGGCGTAGCCTTCCCTATTGGAAAAAAAGGCAATGATGTAAATATTGGAAACCAACACTGGAAACCTTGGTGGATTATGGTAATGGAAAATGCGTTGGAATGACTGGGCATGTTGGAATGACTGGGCATGTTGGAATGACTGGGCACGTTGGAATGACTGGGCATGTTGGAATGACTGGGCATGTTGGAATGACTGGGCAGGTTGGAATGACTGGGCAGGTTGGAATGACTGGGCATGTTGGAATGACTGGGAGATGTTGGGGCAGGGGCCATGCAGCAATGTTATGTCTGTCGCAATGAGACAGCAAATTTCAAAATAGATGAAGCTCCTACAGCCAGTTTTATTTTGTGTTCATGCTCCTCTTGCTCTTCTTTAGCCACTTGTCAATGCAGCTGGGCCCCATGAAACAGCCTTGTTGATGTACCACCGGTGCATGAGGGCTTGGGAAAACTGGGCGATGCACTCTGCAGAAAAGATTGAAATGAAAGAATTAGGATCCACAAGTTTTTATTCTTGCCAGTATTAGAGTGCTAAAAAAGTAAACTCCGTATTGTGGCCACAGGAATAAAGTGAGCCTAAATCAAGAACCACTGAAGCTATTCGCACTCAAAAAGAAAAATAATTTGAGGTTCTTATTCAATATATCATATGCTCGTCATTAAGTACCATCATCAGCAGCATAACTAGCACCACTGCAAGACAAAGGCCTCTCCTATATCCCTAAACATAAGCCTGACGTGTGCCATAATGAGCAAAATAAAAAAGCCATCGTTTTTTGTCCTCTGAAGGCTTTGAGTGGGGTATTAATAAGAGGGACAATATAAAGGTAACATCAGAAGGGTGACTGCAGTAGCACAGCTGAGATGTCGCAGACGATACACTACGAAAAGAGGCATACAATCCATTGATACATCAGTTGCAAAAAATAAAAACAGCAGCAAAAAAAGGTAAAACAAACCAGTGTCAATGCTCCAAGCGATATCACTTATTTCCATAATTTTGAGGGACCACATGCAATGAAAATGTGGTGAGGTAGAGTCACAAGCGCAGGCCATTCTGTTCTCGATTTAATTATTACTAACTCTATGCAGCTGAATGCTTTTTCTGGTGTTTTATCTTGTTGTGTTAGTGACCATCTTCCTGTGTTTGCTTGCATTGAGAATGCTAGTACAATAGGAAGTAAGTCCACATCAATCACATACCAAGCTATTACAGAATCATCATTGAAATCCTTTAGGGATGCGCTCATGAAAGTATATTGGAGTAAGATAGCTGAACTTCATGATGCAAATGTTGCCTATAATACGTTTGTCGATTGCTTTAAACAGATATATCACGACTGCTTTCCTCTTGTAACACGTGTGAAAAGTCGCAGAATCCGCAAGCCATGGGTAACGCCAGAGCTTCGCGGAGAAATACAAATGAAAGACAAGCTGTACAGAAAATTTTTGAGCAGCCGGAAGGTTGAGGACCTTGCGGTATTCAAGAAATATAGGAACAAATTGACTAAAAAACTGCGGTCTGCACGAACAGCCTATCACGTGTCACTTCTAGATGTTAAGAATGCTCGAAATGGTGTACTATGGTCGAGATTAAATACACTTCTGCAGCGGGACAGTTCACACACTGCATTAACAAAATTAAATATTGATGGAAAGGAAGTTTCTGGCGTCGAACTGGCTAATGTATTCAATACTTTTTTAACGAGCTTGGCTACCCGTGCTATAACACGTGCTGCCGGATCTGACGCTTGCAAATATGTTCGAATTCAGAATGATGAAACAATTTTTCTGCACCCAGTCACGGTAGACGAAGTAGTGTCGGTGATAACAAATCTTAACAATAGCAGTAGCTGTGACATTGATGATATCCAAATACGGCCAGTCAAGCATGTAGTTGACATAATTGCTCCCATACTTGCTCACATCTTTAACATCTGTTTAGAAACTGCAGTTTTTACGGAAAAATGCAATTAGCAAAAGTTGTTGTTCTTTACAAAAAAGGAGATCGCAACGCCCTCGCCAACTACAGACCAATCTCTATTTTGCCAGTGTTTTCGAAAGCATTTGAGAAAATGCTGCATCTAAGAATGTCAAATTTCATCCATAAATTTAACTTGCTAACACCATTTCAGTTTGGCTTCTGCAAAAGCAAATCCACTGAACTTGCATTACTCCAACAAAAGGAATATATAATAAAGCAACTTGAAAACAAACCTATTGTCATTGGTGTATTTGTGGACTTCTCAAAGGCTTTTGACCTGGTAGATCATAAAATCTTACTAAATAAATTACACTACTATGGTATCCGAGGAAAAGCGCTCTCATTGTTAAGTTCTTATTTGTCGTTTAGACAGCAAGTGGTGTACATAAATGGTATACAGTAAATGGTATACAGTGCCAACACCTCGACTAAATCTTGGTAGGGAATGCCTTCAGTACACACTTCCATCTCTTCTAAATAGGTATATCCACATTAACCTCGATTTGTTTTCTTTTTCACGTCATGAACTACATAATTTGTTTTTGCATAACATTGTTTAAGTTTCATTATGTATACATATTGCTGTTTCGTGTATTCTCCGGTGCTTCCTTGATGTGCTTGTTTTTTAAAATTGTATAAACTCTTGTGTTGCCTCCCTGTCAATAATAAGGATTGTAGACTCGTCAAGCTGCCCAAGGGCAGCTTTTTTCTACGATTCCTCCATCTGTAGTGCTAGATGGGAAATAAACTTTGATCTGATTTATTCTTCAATGGGAACAGGAAAAATTTCTTGATTTAGTTGTGATGGCATCCTGGTCTGAAGCGGGGCAGCAACATTTAACATTAAGTTGTGGAAAAGTATTGTAGAGTATATGGAACACACCTAAACGAGCGATTTCCCCTTTTATGCAGTGATGTCTGGTGGTCAAATGAGATGACTGATTACACATATGCTGTACCAAGTGTCGCTGTTGGATTAAAGGGAGTTGGTGGCGTAGCATCAAACAGTTTGGTGCAAAATTGAAAGAGCTAGGGAATACTTCAGTTTGGAATCAATGAAATTTTTATGCATAAACTGTGCAGCATGGCAAGAGCACACAGATCATGACATCTCCTGATAAACCCGAGTGCCCTTGTGGTGCCAGCAGCATGTATCGTGACATGCTCCAAGTATGTGGGGCTGCATCTGGTTAAGGTTTCTCCATACCATTAACCCTAGAGGTGGGAAAGGAGGTCAATACGTTGTGACAAAACAATGCAGACAAGACAAGGACAACGAAGGAATAAATATGATGCATGAGTGCTGACTATCGCCAATGTGTATTGGAAACCACGTCAAAATATATACACTGTGGCCTAAAAAAACAACGAACAAAGGGCACCTTGTGTCAACCACATTGCATGAGTGTAAAACAAAACAAAAACTGACAAAGAAGCATTTAAGAGCATGAACTCTTCCTTAGGAAGCGATAAAGAAGGTGTGCTAACACAGTGATTGCGGTTTTTTTTTTAATTTCAGTGGCCTCGATTATCTCACGCACAAACTTTTCTGTGTCTGTCAGGCAAAATGCAGAACATGAATTCCGGTTCACAGCGTTTAGGATCTGGCAAACAATTACAATTGCAATTGCGACAGTGAATCATCAAAGTTCTCCCGCAAGCTTTGTTCACATCGTCGTGGTGGTCTTTTAAACCTCTCAGTGACACACTTGCCTGTTTTCCCAATGTAAACATAGCCGCATTTCAAGGCGTTCGAACACACTGTCTTCTGTGCAGTGCACGAAGAGACTCTGATGGATAATCTCGGTTGACTACAGGTACTGAAACTTCATAGGGTTAGAAAAACAATATCGACGCCAACTCGACTGCCTATTTAACCGGTGCGACCAATTGTGGATGTAGGGAAAGGTACGTACAAACTTCCTTTTGGGAGTTACAGTCTCGACGGGGGCACAAAAAGAATGTTTCAACTTCTGCTTAAAGCAATCAGCTAAAGACACTGACAAAGGTTCTGAATATCCAGTAAAGGACAAACGGCATATGAGCTGGGCAAAACTGGATGTCATGGCAATCAAACAGGATTTCATTAAGGAATTTTTGAAGCAAAGGTTAGTGACACCTCTTGACCAGCTTAGACTGAACCGAAGAAAATGGTAAAAGTAGCTTGTTTTCCCCTGGCTCGTAAGCCCAACAAGTGTAACCACCCAAGATTAAGATCCAATAAATGTGATGACATATTATCCTCTATAATTTCAGTGGTGATTCAAAGTGGACTGAGGCTTTGACTGAACTCCTCTCTCACCTTAGACAATGCTTCGTCAGGATTGGAGATCCTGCAATAAGCCACGTAACAGCGGCGCTAATAGTTTTTTTTGCAAAAACAAGCTATTCTGAAATGTAATAAAGGTGGACTGAAGGTATGAGCTTAAAAGTGCGACAAAATTATTCACCAAAACGCCTGAGACGTTTGGAATGCCACTGCTCCATTTAGGTTAATGAATTCTTCAACACATTATTGATCCTGATTGAGGGATGGCGTAATATAAATCCTTGATGTCAACATAGCACCCCATGAAACTGGTGCGAGAGTTATTGTGTAGAAATTGCGTTACTTTCTCTGCAGATCTTACACGAGAGGAGTCATCAATGCTCAGCAACTTAATTTTATGTCGCAAAGAGAAGGCGATTTGTTTCTGACAGGTTCCATTCTCCTAAACTACAACCCTCAAGGAGCAGTCACCTTTATGGGTCTTTGCGGTAAAGAAGATAGCTGGACAATTTTTCTTACTGAAGTTGATGGCATTAGCCTGATGGTTAAACTCTAGATTGTTAATGTTTCTTGGCACTGGACTTTGCTTTTAACAAATCAGATAGTAAGTGGCACTCAAATTCAGAATACACTGCATCTGTGGCCTTGGACTGAAAGGCGCCTTTCGATACGACCACAAAACCACCGTTTATCAGCAGTTGAAAGCAAGAGGGCCCACCCTCTTAAATACGACACAGTTCGGCCTGTGGGCAAGTTCCTAAAGAGGGTTCAAACCGTGACACTGCATCAAAACATCCCGAAACACACCTGTCACACTCAGGTCTGTGCGTGGAAAAGGCAACTCGTCAAACCATGGCAAGCATCTCCACAATAGTTCTCTTCGGAGGAACGGAAAATTTTGGTCCATAAGCACTTCAAGGACCAGACGAGGCAGCGACTCCAAGCTGAAGGTGTGCACCTTGTTGTCAAACTCTTGTGCCTGAAAACAAGCCAGGGAGTGGCTGGTTGACGGTGTCACGCACCGTTGACCAGGTGAAAGCCATCTGGAATGCCACTTTGCAGCCACTTTGCGCTCACTAGCCCGGAGCAGAGAAGCCAAGGCACGAGTGTCTGAAAACAAGGTGCACAATGTCGACACTGAGTTGCTGCCTCGTCTGCTGCTTGAAGCATATACGGACCAAAATTTGCCATTGTTCCTTCGAAGAGGACTATTCTGGAGCTGTTTGCCATACTTTGACGTCTTGCCTTCCTGTGCCTGGACCTGAGCGTGACAGGTGTGTTTCAGGGGGCGTTGGTTGATGGGGTGTCGTGGTTTGAACCATGCCAGGAACTTGCCCGCAGGCTGAACTGTAACGGGTTTAAGACGGTGGGCCCTATCGCATTCAACTGCTGATAAAGAAGGTGGTTTTGTGGTCATGTCTAAAGGCGTCTTTCTGTCCAAGGCAACGGAGGCAGTTAATTCTGAGTTCAAGTGTCACACAACAGCTGATTTGTTAATAGCAATGTCCAGAGCCAAGAAACTATGTAATAATCTAAAGTTGAACCATCTGGCTAATGTATCAACTTCAGCAAGAAACTAGCAGAGGTGCCAATGAGAGGTCAAAAGACCACCGTTACAATGTGAACAAAGCTAGCAGGGGGAATCTGATGTTTCATTGTCGCGACTGCGATCGTTTGCCACATCCTTTATGCTGTGAGGCGTAATTTCTTGTGCTGCATTGTGCTAGACAGACACAGAAAAGTTTGTGCATGAGATGATCGAGGCCACTGAAATTGTAGAAAAAACTCAATCAATGTGTTAACACACCTTCTTTATCGCTCCCTAAGAAAGAGTTCATGCTCTTAAATGCTTCATATTCAACTTTCGTTTTGTTTTTGACAGATCCAAAGTGAATGTTACAAGGCGCCCTTTCTTCATTCTTTTTTTAGGCCACAGTGTATATATTTTGATGTGCTTTCCAATAAACCTTCTTGAAAGTCAGCACTCGCACCGTCGCATTCCTTCCTCATCTTTCTCTTCTTTGCGCTGTTTTGACACGATGAATTACAAACAAGACCATTCATCCATCTTGCAAAAGTCAATACAGTCAGAGTAGCTGAGATAGTTGGGGCATCCTTCTGAATAATGCAGTCATAAAGACAAGGTTGGGACATAAAGACAAAGACTGTTATTGAATGGCTAATATTAATGTACTTTAGTAATGTGCTTGGTTTGGTTTATGGGGGTTTAACATCCCAAAGTGACTCAGGATGAGGGACGCCTTATGATTTTGCATGTTGATATGCTGGGCTTCATAAGAGAAGAAGTACAATAGTTTTTTAAGGCCAGCCGTAGAACAGGAAGCAATGAATCTACACTAATATCAAAGAATGAAGGCTCAAGCATGAGAGTGTAGCTAAAAGGTTATAATGACAAACATGAAAAGCTTTGGAGAAATTCAAGTCGATGACACTTGCCTAAAATAAAGAATCTAAATTTGGGTGAAAATCTGTTGTGAATTCAAAAAGTTGGATTGCACATTAGTAAAGAGAATGGGAGCCGTGATGACTGGTATAGAAATATTAGTTTGAATTATGGTGGCAAGTAATATGCTGACTCATTTCGTGCTCTAACAGTTCATGCAAAATGCACATCAATAAAATAGGAGAACAGTTTGGGGATCAGAACGGTTTCCAGCCTTAATTATTGACAGGTCAGCTTCAGGTTGTCAGGGATAGAACCAAGAGGTTTGGATTGGCTAACAATTATTGGTAAAATCTGTCTTCAGATATCCTCAGTAGTTTAAAGTATGTCAGAAGGCTTCTCACACAGCCCTCAGGTACTCGAAAGCTTGTGCTTATCAATGACTTTCGAGACATGATGAGAAGCAATGGTTAATGCAGTGAAACTGGTAACAAATAACTGATTTTTCTCAAGAAAGTGCCCATGGAATATGCTGTCAAACAAATTCCCAAGGATCCTTCAATTAAGCCCAAAATGACAGTTTATGGGTAGCCACTTTGTTATAATCATCACATACAAAAAAAGAGACACCAGAAGCCCTCCTTATTCACTGAAAACAAGGGAGAATTATGAGACATCATTCCGGCACACAAAATCACACGGATGAAGAGAGTAGACTCCATGGACACCATATTTCAACTGAGGTTTATTCCACAACACAGGCTTTTTATGTGCAAAGGGGTACTAGTGATCCCTGGGGCTGAAAAGTATTTCCGCCACCAGATAACAATTATTCAGGACGGCAAAAACCAAAACAAAAAAACATAGGGGTAAAGGTATCTTGCCACTCACATTAAACACATCGGCACGCCTATGCATCACCTACCTGGCTGACCCAACAAACATATTTGCCTCCAGATAATCTATTTCTTTTTCTGGAGCGCTGCAGAAGGGCTGCTGACATAATTCTCTTTTTCAGCAGAGATACAAAAGGCTTAAAAAATTTCCCAGCCCTTTCAAGTGCTAAACTTGCACAAGGCATGTGTTTCTTTCAAAAACGCCTTGCATGCTCGCTTGTGCGAGCAAAGGCGAATGTGCTCAGCTAAATGACCTCTGCCACTTAATGAATCAGCTGTCCTGCAATGTTCAAGCAAGCGTTCATTGATGCAAGCCTCGTCTGTCTAATGTAATGTTTGCCACAGGCAAGGAGGATGCTGTACACCATGTCAACCTCATGTTTAACGAGGGGTTTGGTGTGCTTAGTTTTGTAGGCAGGCTTTTTCGTAACGTCATTTATCAGGTGGCACATGCATCCCAGCTTTCCCAAGCTGAAAATACGACATGTACATCGTGTTTGTCACTGGCCTTCTTGAGGCGGTGTGACACCTGATGGCAATAGGGCACAATGACAGGTCACTGTTGCGAATGTGGGTTGTCTTCCGGCTTGCGCTGCCCAGCACACTTCATCTCTCGAACCTGGCTTTCTACAACTAAGGCTACAATTTCTCCTGTGAAAACTGCCTGCTCCAGTCTCCTTACTTGCGCATTGATGCTGTCACAGAGTCGTGACTGCGTCAATGCCGAAGTAAGGCGACTGGAGCAGGCAGGCAGAAAAAGAAATAGATTATCTCAACGCAAATGTGTGTTGGGTCAGCCAGGTAGGCAATGTTTAGTCACGCCAATGCATTCAACTTGAGTGACAAGCTAACCTTACGCCTATGTTTTTGTTTTTGCAACATTGAATAATTGTTACCTGGTCGAGGAAACACTTTTCAGCCACAGGGGTCACTAGTACCACTTTGCATGTAAAAAGCTCATGTTGTGGAATCAACCTCAGTTGAAGTATGGGGTCTATGGAGTCTACTCTCTTCGTTCATGTGTTTTTGTACACTGGAATGATGTCTCATAATTCTACCCAGAACCAATTAGCTCAGCTCTCCATGCTTAGCAAAAACAAGCCAGCAGTAATGAAACCAGTTCTCATGTGTGCACTTTTTCTTTTACATCTGTGACCTGCGATGAGTGGCATAAAAACACATATTTAAGTTAACACACATGCATCATAATGTTAATATTCGTAGTCAAATAGTATCACATAATGCAGCCAAAAACATGCAGACATTTCGCACTTCATGCATAGAATGCAACGGTTAAAAGACGAGCAATATTGAATGTAAAACTTCAAATGGCCTGCAACCGGCCCATTCTGACAGCCAACTAATATTACTCATATAAAAATGTAAACATATCAGGCCAGAGCTATCCAAACTGCTCCAAGCAGTAGCATTAAGGAAAAGAGCAATGAAAGTAAGAACATTTCATGGCAACCACAAGAACAAAGCACAATGCAGTAACAACTTACAACACAGCTTTTGACTTCATCTGCTGGCCACAAAATCCATGCCATTGACTCGGACTGGAAGACAGATGTGCCACCTGCGGATACCAATTTCCCATTATCACTATGACAGGAGTACAAAAACAAGCATGCGAACTCGGTCCAACAGTGAATATCACATGAATGTAAAAAGATCAGGAAAAATATACCTGCCCAAGTATACGCCTCAATACAAAGGAAAACTACCCCGTTTAAAATGCATCAGTTCCCCTAGCACTAGTAAAGGAATCTTGCTATGAGCAAAACAAATCTGCGTTCGAAAGTGTAGATAAACATCGTAATAACTGAGACAATTATTGCGTCACTTGTTTTCTTCAGAAACCAATTTTCAAACAGCAGAGTGATCGAAATGCAAGATCCTATACTCTGGGTAGCCAGAAACGCTATGGGTATCATAAAAAAAAAATCTTCACATACTCATTTAAAAATTAGATCCTGACGGCCGGAAATTAACTTTCGTTGGTAACTGCAACCTGAGACAGTGCTTTCTTTATAGTGGGGTTTGAATTCAGATGCAGAAAATGGGCACTGATCGTATTGGAGGGTTCCGGATTAATTTAGACCACCTAGAATTTCTTAACGTGAGCTGACATCGCACAGCACAGGGGCATTCTTTTTTTCATTTCACCTAAATCGAAATGCGGCTACTGCCATCAGGATCGACCCCACGACCTAAGGTTCAACAGTCTAGGGCCGAGCAAAAACCGCGGCGAATAAAAAGTGTTTCAATCCCCCTCAAAGTGCTAACGCTATCTTGAAAGACAATCATACATTTTACGCACAGCCAAAGTGCCGGTCCTTGAAACGTGCGCGGTGGTGTGAACAAGCATGGGCAGAAACGCGTAGAACGAGGCATATACGAGGACAAATCTGTGCTCAACAAGAAACAAAACGCGCAAACATGCGCATACCAAAATCATGCAAAGCTAGCGCACGCACGGTCGCATCCCCTTTTTGCCAAAACAAGTACCGACAGCGACAATTCTTGGCAGAGCAACTCACCGCGGCGACAGCAAAAGCGCCTCAAAAACGCTTTTTATAGCATTGAACACGAATACTGCAGCAGTACGACAGGTCACCGTTCCAGCATTATATGCTTCGGATAATGCACGAGTACTGCTTACCTTTTCAGATGATTGCGTAGTCGTGCAGAACGCTGTTTGCCTTCGTGTCACGGGCACTACACCAACCAGTGAGATTTCAGCACGAGTGCTACGTAGCCGGCACTCTCTACCACGTAGTCACACAGAAGAAAATATTCCGGGCCTTATTTGGAACATTTCCACCGCGACACTGCCCGCGCGTCTTTGTGCCTGGACACCCATCCTGGACTACACAAAGAAGCGCACAGACTGAAAAGTTAGAGAGACCAGAAAAATGACACTTTGCCTCGAATAGGCTACGTCGACAGCACTGCGCGATTGTGCACCCTTGAGCAAGAAGAAACACACGCAAACCACAACACAGTTCACGACGGCTCACAATTCAAGTAGCGAATTGTAGCAAGCGCCGAAGCGCGATGCACGCGACGCAGCACCCGAACCGCCATGAGGGTTATACAGAAAAACAGCTACCGGCAGCCACCTGGCGGTGACAACCAGTTTTTGTTTCGGTTTCGTTGTGAAAAAGCTTGTATCCTACTTTTTATTTTATTTTTGGTATTTTTATTGGGTATTCAGCCGTATCGGCATCCACAGAAATTGCAGCGATTGCGAGCAATTACCACTGGTAGAAACGCGCGAATTAACGACCTGTTGCTGACGCTGCGGTTGAAAAATGCCTGAGTTCTCACGGCAGTATGGCTTGCTGCTTTGCTCATTCACGAAATTACATGCCGATTTCTGTTTGTATGGGGAAGTTTTTTTTTATATTGATGGGAGATCAGCAAGGCTAACAAAATACCCAACGTAGCAGTCGTAGAGAGTAGGTTGTCGTAAAAACATGGTGACGCTGTTTGATCGGCAGCACGACGTGAGAGGCGGCAGCGTTGAAACGCGCGTCGAGAGAACCTCCATGGTATATGCTTTCTTGAGACTACAGTGAAGGTGTGCATTTTTTATAGTGGAGTTCTCTCATCCAACGTGAAAACCAAATCAATTCTTAGTATGAAATATGCTGTGTAATTTATATCCTAGTGTGTTTATATATATCTGCATTTCTATTTTGAAAAACAGTGTTGTACTGGTAATTGTGTACCGAGGTGCATGTATAAGAGTGCAGCCTTGTCGAAATATTCTGTGTATATATTTGTATTCGTAACCCTTCTACAAAGAAGCTGTGTGGCCAGCTATGTGGTTAAAAATTTGTTAATTGAATTAGTATATGTCTTGAAATGCACGCTCAATAAAATTTTCTGAATGAAATTGAGTGTTCGGATTCAGGCATGCAGGGCTCTGCAAACCTGCAATTTATTATTTTGTGAACAATGAAGTTAAACTTTTTCTCAAATATTTTGCTAATGATAATCTAAGCCCAAGTATATAAGTCGTTACTTTTTAAAAAAATTTTCTGAAACTGTCAAGTCAACAAATGCACGTGTAAAAAAGAGAAATTTGTCTTGCAGTTTTTATTCTAACAGCATAAAGTGCCAAGTGTACAGTCTTTGTCAAAAGTAACCAGGCTGCATGGTTTGCTTCTAGCTTGTATAGTGGAGCCCTTGTGTTATTCCTAAGGATCAAAACGTGTTGGAAGGTAATAAGACCCTCAGTCCTTACCTTTAGCTACCATTCCAGCTTTAGGGAAGCTGTGAGGGATCCACTGTACGAGCTAGAAGCAAACTATGCAGCCTGGTTACTTTTGACAAAGACTGTACGTTTGATGGATTTGACCCACTGAGATTGTTAGTGCATTGATGAGTTTCATTTTGTCAACCATATAGGCACATGCATGCAGTATCTGCTGCCCAGCATCGGCCATTCAAATACAGCCATGGTTTGTGCCATGCCAAACAAGTAGGTACAGTCGTGGGTAAAAAAGATTAGCACACATGACGGAACACCAGAGCGCCGGAATGACAACGCCTGGCACTGCGGGTGGCGGAGAGGCTGATAACGGGAGTGCCGGGCCGTTCCCATTCTACAGTATTAAGGGGGTCTGCCACGGACAGTAAAATTACTGCGGACTGCCACGGACAGCAAATTAGCGGACTGCCACGGACAGCGAAACTGGTGACTAAAAGCAGCGCTATCATATATTGTTCCCGCGAGTTCCTTTTGACAAACCATCGCGGACATAAAAAACCAGTAATAAAAAGAAGCCATCTGTGCTCATGATAGCCGAGCCAAAATAAATTCCGCAAGCACAGTCACGTAGGGTCGGCACTTCAACGCTCGGGCAGTGCACGCTTGATAAAGCTTACTTCCTGCCCCCCCCCCTCCCCCCTAGGCTGCAAACATGGAAACGGCCCGTTAGGCAGTTCTGCCTACCGCAGCGCCGCGTGGTGAGATATACGAATTCTGATCGCCAGTGATCTGTGCTAATATTTTTTGCTCGCGACTGTACACATCCATAGGCTCCCACCGTGGTTTCCACATAGTCCAGTGTTGCCTGCCAGGCCCACCGAGATAATCACGATGGATACCACCAAGCCCATCCCGTCCCACCGTGTTCACTGAAGTGTCCAGCGTGGTTTCCATTCAGCCCAATATTGTTTACTGAAAGTGCCAGTGCAGCCACCACAATTTCCACTCAATCCAGGGTGGCCCAAAGTCGCCATTAGTGCATCCAACATCTCTCCCATTCGCTCCAACAGCACCCAGCGTGGAAACCAACACTTCCAATCAGCCCACCGTTTTCTCCAACATGGAAACCAACACTTCCATTCGGCCCACCGTTTTCTCCAACATGACTTTTGCTGGAATTTTCAACAGGGTTGCGTGCACTGAGACACGTCCCCCTCGCCCGTCGGCGGCGGCGCCACGCCAGAACTAGCCCGAACCTTCGCGAAACGTCTCCTGACTTTGACCAATGAGGACGCGCGGCCGGCGAGAGTAAGGAAGGGAAACTACGCGGGAGATGCTGCGTGTATGTGCACGCCTGCTTTGACGCGTAGAACAAACAGACGTGAGAGCGAGCCTATAAAAGAAGGACGTTGACCGCTGTCGAATTAGTCCGGACCGCCGTTTAAGCTTCATCGAAGCGCGCCCGTTCGACTCCCGGGAAAACACCACTCGGCCAGCATCGGACCAACGAGGCAACGGTCGCCAGTCTACGGGACGGCATCGTCGTGGAACTCTGGTCGTCGGACTGGCGCAGTGCCCGGTGAACAAATTGTGTTTTGTTTGTTTACCTCTCTCTCTTGTGTTAGTGCACTTTAGGTGCAATATTGCCTTTGTATTGTATTCTCTCTCGAGTTTAACTTTGCAGGAGTTGCATTGTTTCGTTAATCACTTTGTATGTGTTTGTAATAGTGATCGTGAAATCCTCTGTATCGTCTCATTGCTGTATAAACATTGTTTTGTTTGTGAACCTTTGGCTCCGACCCATTCTCTGGCTTGCGACCGGCGAAATCTGGGCACCAGACGCCCAAAAACCTCTTGTCACTTGGTAGCTGGTCTCCGCTGAGTTTGCCACGCTGAGTCGAGGGCATCTCCTTTGAGTCCGAGACCGCTACCCCCACACGCTCTAAGGGTGTCTGGGAGCTTCACGCTAAAAGTGCGCGAAGTCTGGGTGACAAACATGCACTGACATCGCACAGCACACGAGCCTCTAGAATTTCGCCTTAATCGAAATTCGGCTGCCGCGGCCGGGATCGCACCCGCGTCTTTCGCGTCAGCAGCTGAGCGCCGTAACGACTGAGCCACCGCGGCGGGGCTGGGCGTAGTAGAGCGGAGCCCTTTGCTTCTCCACCTGTTGGTAAAAAGTGGAGTTACGCTGAAACGAATATGAATCAGGGTTGCTTTTATTAGACTAAAATTTCTAAAAAAGACATTACTTGTGTTTCTAGTATGTTGTTTGACATTGTGGACCTTACAATCTAATAGTAAGTATGTCGTGTTAGAAAAAAAAAAAAAACCTTTGGGACAGCAATGGTCAAGTGAAGCACAAGCACCTCTCGCTCTTTCGCTGGGCGTTCTCCGCGGGGATGGCCAGACGAGCGCGCGAGCGTGCCGCGCCGTAAGCCCGCTGGCCGCTTGAGCGTTCTGCGCATGCGCAGCGGCGTCCCCTCTAGTCCGTTCCGCTCCGCTGGCTGCTGTCCCGCTCTGCTAAAAGTCTGTAGTCTTTCTGCCGTCTGCGCGTTGCCTGCACGTGTTAGCAGGGAAAAAGGCGGAGATCTGACTGGGCAGCAGACGCACGCCAAGTGAGAGTTGTGCCGCAAGCGTACCTCGGGACTAATAATAAAATTTCTAAAATCGATACTACTATTATGCGAAAACAATTCCAGGCTATGTCCGCGGGGTCGTGTCACCAAAACGTGTCCGCGAAAGGTGTCCGCAGAACGTGTCCGCAAAACGTATCAGCAAAATGTGTCCGCAAAACGTGTCCTAAGCAGTTGTGACGTTCTCAGAAGAGGTAGGATCAAACGGGTGGTTGTAATCCAAAGAGGATGACGTGAGGATGCTGCGGAAAAAAAAGTCGATAGTATAATTAGGTAATTAATTGGAGTCAAAAATGTCAAAAAACAGTCGAAATAGCGCGGTCGTCGATATAGTGAATGGACGGGAAAACAGTCGTGGACGGCAAAATATTGGAAAATAGGCAAAAGAATGAAAATAAAGTTTTGAACAAATTTAAATGTACTAGATGAGTGATAATTAATCGAACAATAAGTTTCATTCACACAGAATAATTAGTCAATTATAAGCAAAAATCATTGGACGGTTCATTAGGCTTGACGGGGATACAGTAAATTGACGGGAAAACAACCACGGCGTAAAAATTGAAAAACCAAAATGGTTGATTGAGATTAAAGAAGGTACGATCAGAGTAAATAAGTTAATATTTAATTGCGCTAATTCTGTAGCTAAATTAACAAACAAAAAGAAAATGATAAAGAGAGGCAAAGAGAGGCGAGGAGTCCCGAGGAGGGACTCCCGCATTCTCCTAATGCGGGAAGCCGCCGTGATCTCTAATTTTTTTTTTCAGCACCCGTATGCAGTAATTTCACTCTCGGTGCTGCCCCTGCCGCTCTTGCTACGCTTCTGCATCCTTCCGCTTTAGGCGTTTTTCCCAGCTGGAACACACACACGCACCGACTGATCTTGTAGCCTATCGCGGCTCGTCTGACAGGCCATCAACTTCAATTTGGATGCTGCCTTTTTCATTGTTTTTTTGGCGTGAACAACACCTCTCGAGGAGAACATCAGAGCTCGCAGACGTTCTTCGGTTCCCGCGACGCGGGAAGCAGGATTTTTAGGCTGCGGGGGTGACTTTATAGTAGCTTGCTTTTTCCGTTATTACCGATTGGTGCGGTCACGATTATTCGTATCATCTGAGACGAAGCGCCGCAGCCATAATACATATTTTGACGGTCATACCGTTCTTGTGCGTTATAACTGCGGTTGTTATAAGTGGCCTCGACTGGAAAAGACCCCTAAACTGTAACCAGTCCCGATCACGTTACTGCGATAAGTGGTTATAAACCTTGCCCCTATGGTGGGCATTAAACTGCTTTGAACGTTTTCCTTTTGAGTTGCTAGCGAGTTGGATTGGATTCGAACTACAGAACAAAGGGCTGCGGGGCCAATTCTGTTATGTGCAAAGAAAACGCCACACCTGGCCCTGTCGTTTCCGCTAAATTTCAGTACTGAGTGAGCATTCGCAAAACCAATAATTCTCAGAAAAAAAGCGCAATATGAAAAGCCACTGGTTCCCGAAGATGCCCAAAAGTGCGCTTGAATAATCCCACACGGCTAGAGGTTGCTACGAGATAGACGCCAACAACATATGGAGCTCAGACGAGCCTGGTGATGTCACACAAAAAATTACTGAAGACACTTTGGAAATTCTAAAGTGTGTTTGGCGAAAGCCTTGTGGACAACCCACTGCCGCTTCCCCCAACTGCTTGGCACGGAATCACTGGACCGCTTCGGAGCCATGCGTCTCACCCAGTCGACTGCAACGAGACGTCTGGTGAAGGGGTGGCGGTGCAGCCAAGGTCAATTGAAATAGGTCGCGAAGCCGGGGCTTGAATGCAGTCCAGAACCAAGTGCTAGCGACATCAAATTAGTGGTGGAACTAAAGCGCCAAAATGAAATGAGTGGACAAACACGACTAGAAGAGGGAAATAATTAGGCCATATTTTGTGTTTCAAAAGCATTCAAAAACAATTGCAGTGATTCAGTTTTAAAGTGTTTTAGTTGTATGCATTTTGTTAGAAAGTATAGCGCTTGCTTTGTAAAAATTTTATGACAGCGTTCGCTCAGAGCAGCGGCAATGGCAGCGGGACGATGCCAAGGTTGACGGTGCTCTGCTGTAATACCATGGTCATATCTTTTGCCCATTCTGCTTTCTTTTGTTTGAAACTCGATTCTGCTAGCCCCACTTTTTCCTCGTTGCTTGTTGCTCGAGTTCTTGGTGTGCATCGTTCGTGTACAGTTTCCGCTTTTCCCTTTTGCCAGCGCTTCTGTGTAGTTTGGTTCGGATGGCTGCGGTTCTGTCGCTTTTGCCCCAAAAGGGCATCGCCTGTGGCCATGGGGACCCCGTACGCAAAAAAAGAGGTGTGCGGTTGCACGATGTGCGAGCGATAACCTGTCTGGCGGCGTCACATTTCACCGCTTCAGCGCTACACCTGCGACATTCAGCGCGACACCTGAGGCGAGGACGAACGAAAATGGCACAACGAGAACTGACTACCTAAAAATAGCGTTGGTGGTCGGCACTCGTCGTGTCTTCGTTCTCGTGTCGGGTGTCGCGCTGAAGCGTCGCGCCGTTCAGCAGTTTATTTTTCCCGCCAAGCAGCACGTGACACTGACGTCACAAATATGGCGTCACTAAAACACGTGACTTTGACGTCGCGTTTTTGTTTTAATTATGACGTCACTTTTTAGTTGTCCACGCATTTCGAAGACGGCGCTGGCTGCGCACCACAAGCCGCCATGTTTTGAACGTATGGGCTTCTATGCAGCCTACGCTACCATAGTACATCTACCTTGGTGCAGCTGCCACCGCCGACGCGCGCACCATCGTTCTACAGCAACTGTGTGACGTCAAAGTTTCTATGCACAGCTGCGCCCCCAACCCGCGCGCCGGTTACTAAGGATGGTTTAGGTTTGGTTTATGGGGTTTAACGTCCCAAAGAAGGGAGGAGGTTGCGCTGCTGCGCGGAGGAGAGGCCACAGCTGGCACGATTCCAGTGCACGGATGGACACCACAAGCAAGGACGGACCCTGCGAGCATGAGCCGTTCAAGGCTTTAGCCTTAACACTTCCCAGGAACAACTAGCAAGCGATCAGGGTTTTATTCCCATACACGAAGAGCCAGTTGCGCGCCTAACACGCACAGGGCGCTGAGCTTGTCGGGCCCCCGCATACCGGAAACCGAACTTGAATCGGCAATATAACCAATGAGTAGGACTCCCTATTTATTAACCACGTTAGCTCTCGAAGCAAAACAAATCATCCTTTTGTTTTAGCCGTGTCGATGGTTAGACCGTAAGCGGACAGCCAGAAGGGCAGGTTCTCGGTTTTTTTCATTGGCGCTGAGGTTGGAAAGCCGAAGGCATCGGCGAACGATGACAGCTCTCTGAGAGCTGCGTTGCACCTACGACAACCTCGTCTCTCGCCACACTGCAGGTAGCACCAGTCTGTATACAGCAGCCGGGGTGTGGAAGGGGGTAGGGAGGGGGGGCTAGACAGTTCGGGCAGCTCCACCAGGGCAATGGAATCGCTTGAGTCACGAGCCCCGACCACGTGCAGTAGAGACGCCTTTCGAAAAGCCGAGTTGTCACCTCAGACTCCTCTGTTAACTCTCGCACCACACGCTGGGCGCAGTCGACGTGAGGATGGCTACGGCTACTTCCCTCTTCCACCCGCGACGAGTTGTTGCGATCAGTGGAGTCCTTCGCTGCCACCAGCCTCAGTAGTGCCGACGACATCGCAGATCACAGTCCTCCAAGCTTGACGACAAGGGGGCCATCGATATGGTAGAACGGTACGGCTATCGCGTCAGAAAGAATGCGAAAGTGATCCTCGGTGCTTTCAGCATTGTTAACGAGCTCGTAAAACGGTGGACGTCGCAGTTTTGTGTGGAGGGAGTGGGCAAAAGTGACATTGTCTCTTTCGGATTTCTTAAGGCCCACTTCCAGTTGAAGCGTGTAGTGAAAACCGTCAGTGGACTTGTCGCTATAGTTTCGGAACGCGTCGTTCAGGTAAGCGTCGCAGGATCTTCCCACCAGTTCGAAAGGTCCTCCTTCTGCTGCTGCTCCAATTCCTTGGATGCCGTGATGTTCCTTGTAAGCGGCAAAGCTGAACGCAGCAACGAATGGTAGCAGCGCCTGCAGCACGTGCACGTAGGCATCCACCAGCTCATGGCACAGAGTTCTCAGGTCCACCTCTACGCCTTAGCGTAAGTCGCGCACGTACGGCACCACGAGAGCTCGGCCCGCGTACTTCTGGAGGTCGCGGTGGCATCTGAGCTACTGATTCTGGATCGCGATGTTGGCACTGCTGGCCGTCTAGACTACCCGCGGTCCGTGGTAATTGGGCGCCATCGTCTCGATTACGTACCACCTCAAATACTGCTGCGTCGCGGGTGCTCCGATTTTCACCGGAAGAGACAGCACCATTCGGACGAACTCTGCACTGGACACATCGTCCTTGAGCGGCCCATCGTGGCCAAGGCAGCCGTACACGAGCTGCCGCTACATGTGCTTGTCGATTCCCGGCACAAAAACTTCCACGGTGTCTGCATCCAAGAGAAGATAGTCGCCACTGGCTGCCGGTCGAGTAAGCTGCCCAATAAGCTGTTGCGTGACTTGGCTGTCCACGGCTATGAGCCCCTCGGAAGACATGCATAAAAGGTTCTGGAGGCTCCGAGTTTAACGGCAGGAAGAACTCTCGCAGCGCGTGTCAGCCGCTGCAAGCTGTATAGAAGCGACCTTCGGGCCGGTCCACTCAGGGGGAGCAAACAGAACGATAGCTTTGAGCGTGCGTCTGATGATCTCCATGGAGCTATGGTTGTTGGCTGCCAGGTCTTCACAGACTTGAAATGGCATGGCCGCCTTGTGCACAGCTGTTTGATTTGATGACGCCGAGGTCACAATCTTTCTCTTCAGCTCATTCATGGAACGAACCGTCCGTTTGAGGAGTTCATCCTGCACGGAATCCTGAGAAGCACGCACAAACAAGACCACTCAGAAAATCGTTTACTGTAAGAAAATCGCCTGTCTGCTACTGCTCTAAACGAGAATCGTGCAAGAAGTGTATCGTTAGAAGCAGTTGGCCTAATTACTATTCCAGAAATCCGTAGTTATATAACGATTTTGCATTGCCCTCATTACAAAATTACTCTATAGCCTTGAAGGACAGACGCTGGCGTGCGATTACGGGCGCGGGAATATTGAATATGCGTTTAGGACGGCGACTTTTTCTAATCTGAACATTACTAACTGGGTGCCAAAAGGCACTCTTAGCTAGTAATTTCTTTTAGGCTGACGTACAAGCCGAAGCTGGTTCGGGTAATACTACACAATAACGCCCCCTGGACACTGTTTACACAAGACATTAGTGGCGCAGATAAGCTTACTGACGCTATCATTAATTATGTATATAGTGTATTAGGTTATGTCGACAAAATGTGTCGTGCACTGAAGCAATTGTTAAGCAAGAAGCCTTGTTTATAAGACCCATTCGAGACGAAATCCGGCGTTGACGGCGTCCAAGAAAAGTGGTTCACAAAACAATCAAAAACGTCAACAACAAAGACAAAAATTTCTTCTGGAGGAGCTGGCAATTAAAGACGAGCACGCAACCAATAGGCCACAAAACTGCGTTGTTTCTCGGCGAATAAAGACGAACCTATATTGTATGCGTTGCCTTACGACCGTATGCTAATGAGTAGGTGTGTCATTAGAGAGGAAGGAAAATTATAAATTAAAACAAATAATCCTTTCGCCTTCAAAGCACGTAAGTAGTCTTAAGTGCCCTCCATAATCTTTTCAATTTAATTGTGTTAGACAGGGTGCCTTAGAGAAAGCGCGAACTTTTCCGAATAAACGGATATTTCAGACGCATGAATCTGTTTCCGTAAATTGTGTTGCCAAATCAAATCAATCGTCATATGGCTCAGCCAACGACTCCGCAAAAGACCTTTAATCTAGTCCATAACTTATTCCACTTACAAAGGGTTGTGTAAGCCGCATTGCCTACATCTCATTTAACATCTTTACATGCCGGGCATCTGGTTATAGCGTACATTTTTTTTTGCTTTTTTCTCATCATTTATTCTCTCCTGAAATTCAGTAAGCTGACTGTGTGGAAGGTCTTAAGTGCTGATACCTTTTAGATTTCCATCATTTCGAGTCGAGCGCCCGTAGTGTCCAGTGTTTGTCGAGCAGGCCGCCCTGCCCTTGCACGCAATTTTGAAATGTACTGCTGCCGGAAACACTGACATTTAATGCGAAAGCATTGCTAGCACCGTTACGAGAAAAGTCGGCGGCGTCTGTGTGTACTCACAGATGGTACACAAAATCCCAGCGATGGAAGTAATAATAGGATGACGCCATGAAGCATCCGTATGAAGCACACAGCAAGCCGTGCACACTGCAACTTCACACAATCCTATACATGTCGTTTGTCTATACCGACTCGCCGCTGACCGACCTCCATGTGGTGCCAGCTTTCCCGACATTCGTACCAAGAGTGTGCCGCAACCGTTTGTCCTCCAGCATTCCGGGAGATTTCATCACATTTGTCGTTGCGTGTAGCTTACATGTGGTAGTCAACTTGGCGGCCAGCTTGATACAAGGATTCCAACCGACGACATATGTACCTTCAGTTGTATGCCTTCCCAAACTTTCGTATCGACATTCTGGTGCAAACGTTTGGCGTGCATCACTACGGGTGGTGTCATACGATCATGTATGTGATAACACGCATCGCGCCACCGGAAACCGCCCACACAGTGGAGCGAACTGCGTGCAGTGCGCCATTTCGTCCCTGTTTTTCATTTAGGCCCCCGTTGTGTGTGTGCTCGTGCAATGAACAGGGAACCATCCATCAACGTTTTCGCATTCCCACGCGTAAGCACTCTTAAATGTCTATGGCGAATTTTTATTTAACTTGATGTGCTTGCATTGGAGCTCGCATGAAACAGATATTTTCTCTTACAAAGCGAGGGAATCTTGTCATTGGCAATAGTTGCCTTGGAACATTGATTTCGAAATAGTCAGGTACGCATATCACAGTTAGCTAGACATGTCGTCGGAAAAAATGCGAATCTGCACGTAGAATGCTTTGGATTGGCAAAGCACGGGAAATTTTTTATTTTTTTTTTGCAGTGATACCCTTATTACTGTATTTGTAAACGAAACTAATGAATACTGGAGAAAATGAGAATGCGAAACAATTGCGTTCTCATAGCCCTTTCTTCATTTATGCATATATCCTGCTGGAATAGACCTTGTGTTGCTTTGGGGAGTAATTCTCTTGTCTTCTTTAAAACTTAGTTCAATGGCAGAAAATAATCTTGACCAGTTCAATCATTGCATTCGACTCTGAAGTGGCTGTTGTGCTTTCAGGCTCACAAGGATGGACGGTATTAATTGTCTTAGCCTACCCTTACGCAGTATAGATGTGCAATTAACTTTATATTTGCCTGATGAGGCGACGCTGGTCTAGCAGACAAAGTCTAAAACCTCCTTGTATCTAGCCATTATGCACTCTTGATGCAGTGAATTTTGTTAGACCATTTGGTGAACATTGCATGGCATCATTTCTTGCGTCGGACATTACTCGCAGTTGCATTACAATCCAAATTCAATGACCGCGTGCTTACTACTGATTTTACCATTTTATGCCCCTCTATATTTCCAGCTCTCCCCAGTACAGTTTGCCATGCAGAGTGGCAAGTGAGCGATTTCTAAATGCTGGATATATTTTCTGTTTTACATGAAGGGCTCCTCTGTCTTTTCCTCACTGCTGAATTCAGATGTTTGTACGGAAAATTGCATAATGTGGGCCACGCTTCCACTTATTGAGGTTTATGACATCGAGCGTGTCCTACGCTTCCTGAAGGAAATGAACAATGACTTATTTGTCCTTCAGCGCCGTATGCGCGCTCTTTGCTGCCTAAACCGTAGCGTTCACCAGTCATCTCCACGCAGCGGTGTGGTATCGTCATGATAACTCCCAAAGAATGTAGGCCTCACCGCTAACTCTCTCACACCAAGTCAGTTCCCACAGCGTAGGCAGCCAGAACGGGGTGCACGTACCATGTGCTTTCCTTCCTGTGACCCGCGCACGTAGCTGTAGGTTTCGTCACACGGCTTGACCACTCTTGACAGGCTGGTTCTCAGCGCAGTTGCGATCTCGCGACAAAGGGTGCTGTCGCAGATCTACGTGCGCCTGCACTTCGGTTCTGGCTTGGGGCACAGGAGGTGGTCGCCGCCGTAGACGGCCAGCAGGATAAACGTCAGGGCGCACAGGGCACCACGCAGTGTGGTCACAATCCACGAAGACGGTTGCACCGCGGTGGTGAAGTCCATGTGTTGGTCGGTGTCGCCATCCGATTCAGGTTCTGCGCAGGTTGCCATATCCCTTCCGCAGGAATCGCCAAGCTGTGCACGAAGGAAACGGACGGGCACTTTTTAATGCCCAAATCAGACATTACAGACTCCTTCAAGTGGCATTTTTCCCACTTTTTTTTAAATTCTGCCTCGTACGGTGGGCGGAGTCGACCAACGCGCGGAGTGCCTTTCACTCAGTCCCGTGGCGGCTTGCCGCACTGCCATCGGCGGAGTAATACATAGTAATCCGCAGAAGCAAATAGTCCGCGCGTATTTTTTAGCATGAAATGCTTTTAGCTCCCGTTGTCGGCAGGGTGGTGACGTCACGCCGAGACCGAGAGCCATCATCCGGGCACTGAAATCCACTCATCCGGGCACTGAAATCCACTCATCCGGGCACTGAATTCCAGTCATCCTGGCTCTGAAACGGGAACATCCGGGCACCGTACGAGACTTAACGAGATTTAACGAGACTCTCTAAGCCCTCCTACGCGACCGGCATGCAAGCGCCGGTTGGTCTCCAAACGAGTCACAAAAAATAACTGCTGCCAGTGCCTTCTCAATGTTTATCAAGGTATCAGTCGAGCTGTGCGTTTGATAATGCACGGAATTATAATTTCCGATTTCTAATAACGCGTGCAAAAAGCACATACATGCCACAATATTTAAGCATGAAATGCTTTACGGTGCGGTTAGGGTGTCCACCGCGATGACAGAGAATTACTGCTCCATTTCCTGTCCTCAAAAAACGTTGCGTTCAAAGGGCAAGGCATCGCGCCGAACGGGTGGTGGCATTCCTACCTTCCTGTAAGGTGCGGCTCGAGTGTCCACCGAGATGGCAGAGAATTACTACGTAATTTCCTTTCCTCAAAAAGCGTCGTGTTCAAAGGACGAGGCATCACGCCGAACGGGTGGTGGCGTTCCGCGGACTGCCTGGCAGCGCTACAACAAGCTGTCGCGTTCCACTCCTAAAGGCCAAGCTTAAGCGTCATTAATTAGCAGTTTATTAGTATTTAGTCCTTAATCAGTCATTACACACTAATCAGTAATTTGTCATTACTTCGTCTTGAATTATGTGTGACGTAATCCAGTGGTAGCATCACCAGTGTCACATACGCAAAGTGGTGCTGAAAACGCTTTCGCCTCTACGCACTTCGGACGGTTTCGAACGCGCTGCATATGCATTCTTCTCAGGCCTGCGTCTCGTCGTGTCCGCGTGCGCTTCGCATTATGCCCGTAAACATTTCATGCTTACTCTACTCTCGGTTACGGGAGAGGCAGAGCTTTTATTTCTACAGGATTATTTGGCGGCTATATTATTTGCGAATGAAACTATTTATTCACGGAAACCTAAAAAACAACATAAAGCGAAAGCAAAGCCTCCACGGAGCTGGCTGAAAGGCACTCCACGCGTTAGTCGACTCCGCCCACTGTACGTGGGATAATTCAAAAATAAAGGCGGGAGCCGGACGTTAATTCGATTTAATTAGAGAAATCGGCCACACAGGGGAATAAGTCGATGTTTCTAAGAATGCTCAGAACGTGTAGATCGAGTTCCCGCGGCAAAAAGGCGAGTTCAGATTCCTCTTCAGTGCACCTTTAAAGGAGCGCCTCGCAGTGCCTCTAGCAGGCATGCTGAGCCTGGAGTGGTCTTGGACAAAAAGCCTTGTGTACACACACCGGTATCTGGCCGTTTGGAGCTTGAACCTGCAATGGCGCAAGTGAGTGTCTGCGAAACGATGGCGGTGGCGATTATGGTAGCAACAGTCAAAAGAAGTGGAAGAAAGAAGAAAGCCGTACAGCCTTCCGCATTTTTATAATATCGCGCCACGGTCGGCCCTACGGCTTGTAAACGCCTCATAACTGCTATTAACGAGGAAATCGGCGACAGTTGGCGCAAGCGCCCCAAATGTGAGCGTCGTCTACTACGCTGTTCCCATCACAAGGACACACGCCCTGCTGTTTGTTTGAGAAAAAAAAACAGCGTGATGGTGTAAAAAAAATGTTATGAAAGACGCCTTTAGGACCTCCTAGTGACTAAAGCCCTGACTAGAGAGCTGATGCACGCCTTCGTGATCGTGTCCCTACATAGGAACACGCTATGGCATATCAAAGGGTTCACATTCCAGGCAATAATTCGTGCACGCAGCTGAATTTCTTTTGTTATGTTTTTTTTATCTGAGCTGCTTACCACATGCACGGGCTACAGTCATACGAGAGAAAAATAGAATTGATTGGAAATACGTTTGATGAACACAGTGGTCTCCACACATGCAGCGGCGACGAAAACGAGAAAGCTCGTCGCAACGGTGCATTTTAGCTAGCCATGCACGTGCTCTTACTTCACGCGAACTTTTTTTTTCCTTCTTTGTGTACAACAGATAATGCGGCGGGGCGTATGTCTTCGTGAAGGGAACATCGTAGTGGAAAATGCTCTCTTTGTAGAGGCATTTGCGCGCTTGCGCGAACTCTCTCCGATTTCAGCGCTTATCACCGTCATAAGACGCAGACAAGACGCATGGTCGACCGACAAGCGATATCATTAAATATTCAAAAGACTCTACAAATAGGTGACACATTGTTATTAGTATAATCATTTTACAATACTGCCAGCCGCCTTTTGGCGGCCAAAGCAGGAGTTGGCAGAGTACAGTGCATTAACAAACAGGCACGCACGTGGTGTACATTGGGTTATGGCAGAAAAAGAAACAGGAAAAAAGATACAACAAGCGACATCAGACGCGAGGCCTGTGCATAGTTGACATAACTTCTGTGCAATTTCCAGAGAAAATAAGGAACTGCTGCCGATGATTCACACGAGAAGTGAACATTACATGCACTACTACCTCAAGAAGGTTCGTAATAGCCTCACTCCTTGCAATGCGGTGCGAGCTTCTGCATGAAGAATCAGGCGAGGTATAGTACGGTATGCTAAAGAGGTTCTTCCACCGGACGCTATGCGTGGACATTTAGACACGCCGTAATGAAGGCCTTCGAGTTAATTTCCATTGTCTAGGTTCTTCGGGATAGCGTGGCATCGTATAAAACGTTCGTATTTTTGCATTTCGCCCGTATCGAAAAGGTGCGTAGCCAGGGCCGCAGTTCGATGCCGTCACCTCTGGCTCAGCAATCAAACGCCATATGTACTTGGCCACCAATATATGGTGCAGAATAAAAAATGGCTTATGGCCTTTGGGAGTTTAACATCCAAAAGCGACTCAGGCTATGTATACGGGGACGCTCTAGTTAAAGGCTCTGGAAATTTCGGCCACCTGCGGTTCGTTACACTGCACTGACATCGCACAGCACACGCGTCTCTAGAATTTCGTCTCCATTGTAATTCGCCCGCTCTGGCCTGGTTCGAACCCACGTCTTTCGGGTCAGCAGCCCAGTGCCATTACCACTGAGCCACAGCGACGAGGTAGCACAAGAAAATGATACTGGTTTTGGTGACAGTTTGATGACCGACTGGCATGGTTAGCATGTTTACTGAGAATTAAAAAAATATATCGAAATCCTGCAATAGACCGCTCTGCTGCGAACACGCTTCAACTGCTAAGCTCCTCGAAAAAAGTCCCTTAACCAAAGCGCTTTAAGGTGGGGGATCCATTTCATACTATCAAGGAGTGCTTGTCCGGGTATTGCGTGCAGGGAGCCTCCGTCGATTTGCATGGCTCTGGCACGGCGCAGCCTTTTTCGGAAACAATACAGCAATGACTGGACCAAGTGGCGCAGGTGGTTGCCGCGTTTTTAAGCACAAAAAAGTGCATTTGAAAGCTGTATAATTTTGCTTTCCTGTAATGAACGAATCAAACGGTATGAACTATAAGATCAAATTTCTTTCTCGAAACTGAAAGGAAAGCTGAACTTGTTTTTATTACCGAGTGAGTTTATAAGCTGTCAGCAGAACGCTTTACATCGTCAGTCTGCTCCGTAGCTAAGAATGAAATCTTTTATGTGGCATTCCCTAGTTATTACTGCCGGCACCCTCTAGCCGTGATGACTTAGTGGCTACAGCATTCGGTTGCTGAGTCCAAGGACGCCGGAATAAATCCTGGCCATGGCAGCAGCATTTTGATGGAGGTGAAATGCAGCAGGAGGAAAAAATGTTATTGGTTCAAAAAAAAACATAAGAACGAAACTTGGCACGACGCTAGATGATCAAAAGACCTTGCTTCGTGATATGACTTCGGTGGCTCGCTTGATGTCACGGCGTTGGATAGCCATGTCCGAGCCGAGAAGCGCGATCTCCCACTGCTCAAAAGTACTGAGTGGCGGTTCTGGTTTATGGACATCAGCGGGGTAAGCCAATACCTCCTAGAAAGACTTGAGGCCTGCGCGCTGCGCGAGTGACGTCACATCCAGTAGGCGGATGGCCGCGTCGCTCGCTTCCTCCGCCGCGCTTGGTGTCGCTTTTTTAGGATGGTTTAGTCGCTCTCTATCAACCGCTGTATTAAGCGCGAGTGCGACCGCTTTACAAGCGTACAAAAAGATAGGCGTGCGCTCATTTATAAAGAAAGGAAGAGCCTGCTGTGAAATAACTAGGAGCCTGGTCAGCTGCAGTGCACTCTTTAGAGAAGTAAGATTGACAAAGTACTCTAGGTGAGTGAATAACTGATAGAAAACGCGAGAATTCTGCAGTGCAGTTGTTTCGCTTCGCTGGCTTCGGCTTCAGCGGCGTGCGTCACGTGAATTCGGGATGATGGAGGCAACAGCAACTCGATCGTCACCTTCATGCAAACTGTGTAATGGTGCCTATTGCAGCGTTCTACAATTACTGCTCCCATGGGGAATTTATTGTTTGCTGATAATTCAAGAATGAGGCAAAATTTAGTCGGCAACCAAAAGACAAATTTCGGTTTATTGGTCATGGGCATGGAAAGGCGCTATAATAAATGTAAGACAATACAATATACATACAGTAAACAGAACTAATGAAGCATCAAGGTAACAAAATTGAACTGCCAGGTAGTAACCACAGATTTGTAAAACAAACATACCCTTTAAATATGAAAACATAAATTGTACTCATGGTCACACTTAAGACTTAGACCATGTCACATACAGTAGAACAGGTCACTGCAACAAACATCAAGGAAACGAAGGCAGTCATGGTTCGCAGTCCAAAATAACACAAAACTTTTAGCAATATACGGTTAAGCACAAAACATATATGATGAAAAACAATTGCAATCGACTAGAATGAGGAACTTGGCTACTTCCCATAATATGGCACTGCGAGAACAAATCAAAGCAATAAACACTCCACATACAAACAAGCACATGCTCCTCTCTTGTTTTGGAACACTGTGGTGTGGGCAGGTACGATGGGCAATCCTTGAATATTGAAGGCACAGCGCTAGGGTCCAGTCGTGGCACCGGCAAAGTGGTCTCGATAACCTTTCCAGTCCTTGGGTCATGATAGACTGTTTTTTTTAAATAAAGCTCTCATAGAAGTGCAGCGCACAGACCTGCAAGAACGAAAGCAGGGGACTGTACCACAAAAAGATATCACAGTGTCTCCGAAAGACATTAATTATGTATACGTGCTCAAGGTAGTTTTTTTTGGTATTGGCAGATTCAAGCACATGCTCCTCTCTTGTTTTGGAACACTGTGGTGTGGACAGGTACGATGGGCAATCCTTGAATATTGAAGGCACAGCGCTAGGGTCCAGTCGTGGCACCGGCAAAGTGGTCTCGATAACCTTTCCAGTCCTTGGGTCATGATAGACTGTTTTTTTTAAATAAAGCTCTCATAGAAGTGCAGCGCACAGACCTGCAAAAACGAAAGCAGGGGACTGTACCACAAAAAGATATCACAGTGTCTCCGAAAGACATTAATTATGTATACGTGCTCAAGGTAGTTTTTTTTGGTATTGGCAGATTCTTTCCTGATGCAAGCACAGGCTGAACGAACACTTTTCGCAGAAAACACATGGTATTTGGTGTTTAACGTCCAAAGCAGCTCAGGCTATGAGAGACGCCGTAGTGGAGGACTCCGGATAATTTCGACCATCTACGGTTCTTTAACGTGCACGCGTCTGTCGACACTCTTGCCGACGCATCTGTCGACACTCCTGCCGACGCATCTGTCGACACGGCTGCCGACGCGTCTGTCGACACTCCTGCCGACGCGTCTGTCGACACGGCTGCCGACGCGTCTGTCGACATTCCTGCCGACGCATCTGTCGACACGGCTGCCGGCGCGTCTGTCGACATTTCTGCCGACGCGTCTGTCGACACGGCTGCCGACGCGTCTGTCGGCATTCCTGCCGACGCGTCTGTCGGCATTCCTGCCGACGCGTCTGTCGACACTCCTGCCGACGCGTCTGTCGACACGGCTGCCGACGCGTCTGCTAACGACAGTATGAGGCATTAAAGGCTTTCGCCTTAATATGAACACGAAAGAATTTCGCTTGTCAGCCGTAGGAAGCATTCTGAGAGTCGCCTCGTCCATCTATGCGGCACAACGGATTCTAGGCCTAACGCTCAATATGCTCGCACTGACAGTGAACTTTGCGAAGCGTAAAAGCGGGCATGAAGGTACACAACAAGCTAATTAAAGCAGTTCTTACCCTTGAAGAAGCTGTAACTTGGTAATCCTTGCGTGGTATTGCACGCAGCCACTTGTTCCGCTGGGCATCGTCCTTCGGAAATGAGCAGACTTGAATTTTCGAGTCTTCGTCGTAGTTTCCCCGGCATTTCGGCACACAGCACTTGTAAGGCATGCTGATAGCCGCACTTCACTCCTTCACAACCACCACGCGCGCCGATAATGCGCAGGAATGCGCACCCAGTGCGAAACACAGAACAACGCCAGAACGATGCACGCAACGGCAGGCTTGCTG
>NC_143014.1:232832524-232857524 GCF_055824585.1 Amblyomma mixtum | reverse complement strand
TGGATGGATGGATGGATGGATGGATGGATGGATGGATGGATGGATGGATGGATGGATGGATGGATGGATGGATGGATGGATGGATGGATGGATGGATGGATGGATGGATGGATGGATGGATGGATGGATGGATGGATGGATGGATGGATGGATGGATGGATGGATGGATGGATGGATGGATGGATGGATGGATGGATGGATGGATGGATGGATGGATGGATGGATGGATGGATGGATGGATGGATGGATGGATGGATGGATGGATGGATGGATGGATGGATGGATGGATGGATGGATGGATGGATGGATGGATGGATGGATGGATGGATGGATGGATGGATGGATGGATGGATGGATGGATGGATGGATGGATGGATGGATGGATGGATGGATGGATGGATGGATGGATGGATGGATGGATGGATGGATGGATGGATGGATGGATGGATGGATGGATGGATGGATGGATGGATGGATGGATGGATGGATGGATGGATGGATGGATGGATGGATGGATGGATGGATGGATGGATGGATGGATGGATGGATGGATGGATGGATGGATGGATGGATGGATGGATGGATGGATGGATGGATGGATGGATGGATGGATGGATGGATGGATGGATGGATGGATGGATGGATGGATGGATGGATGGATGGATGGATGGATGGATGGATGGATGGATGGATGGATGGATGGATGGATGGATGGATGGATGGATGGATGGATGGATGGATGGATGGATGGATGGATGGATGGATGGATGGATGGATGGATGGATGGATGGATGGATGGATGGATGGATGGATGGATGGATGGATGGATGGATGGATGGATGGATGGATGGATGGATGGATGGATGGATGGATGGATGGATGGATGGATGGATGGATGGATGGATGGATGGATGGATGGATGGATGGATGGATGGATGGATGGATGGATGGATGGATGGATGGATGGATGGATGGATGGATGGATGGATGGATGGATGGATGGATGGATGGATGGATGGATGGATGGATGGATGGATGGATGGGAGCGCCCCCTTTTAAACGGGGCGATGGCAACCGCCACCATGCTCAGCCGTCTTTTTTTTTTCTTTTTTCTCCTTTTTTCTTTTATTTTTTCTTTATTTTTTTTCGCGTGGTTCGGTGACGTCACGTCACGTGGTTTGGTGGCTGCCCGGCCGTGCCCAAGGGCTGAACTGAGTGACTGCAATATGCTACGCATAAAATTTGTGGCTCCACGCCGGTTGAGCGAGAATGGGAGTTTTAAAACTGTAAAAAGTTGGTTGGTTGGTTTATGGGGTTTAACGTCCCAAAGCGACTGAGGCTATGAGAGACGCCGTAGTGAAGGGCTCCGGAAATTTCGACCACCTGGGGTTCTTTAACGTGCACTGACATCGCACAGTACACGAGCCTCTAGAATTTCTCCTCCAAAGAAATTCCAGCCGCCGCGGCCGGGATCGAACCCGCGTCTTTCGGGTCAGCAGCCGAGCACCATAGCCACTGAGCCACCGCGGCGGCAAAACTGTAAAAAGTGATACACCAGTTACTAACGGCGAGCTGCTAATTCGTATTATAATGAGGCACCCAACTCTAAAAGAAAATTCATGATTATAGTTTAGTTAACCATATTACTTATTAACACACCGTACATGTACTTTGGCCTGCCACCATTGATACTATGATGTCGTAGAAACTGTCGTTATATCAAAAAGGCGTTATTTTCAAATATTACTGACAGTCCTCGAGGAAATATACGGTTCATCTATGGATTGTTCTCTCTACAGGTCAAAAGAAATGTTTCAAGTGAAGAAATTAACTACCCCCTGTGCCCTTCTTCTACAGCACTCCGATTCGAAACCTACTTATCTTCCCAGATTCACATCTTCGTTCGGAAGTATGCTTCACCCACTGTGGTTTAAACTGTTTCCTACAATATTCGGTTGGGCAATGAGAAACCATTCTGGTGCACGCAGTCCCCGCTTCGCGGAACGTATGTCTGTCTGAAAAACGGGGCCCAAGCGAGACGTTTGGTGCTGTGAGTGGCGTTTTCATGAGCTTTACCCCCGGTGTTGCATTACTGCGTTTTCTCTCCAGCATCCAAATTTCAGTGCCGGTGCATAAATGCACATATGTTAGTAGACTGGACCTTCCGAGATTCACCTCTGCCATAAAACAACGTTCAAGCCTCTCCATGCGGCCCCCCATAAAGTGTTATTGTGTTTCTTCGCGTCTCGGTCTGCTGGAGGCACAATAAAACAGCCTCTTTAGGCGATGTTTAATTCTTAGCCGTGAATCCTTCGGCAGCTGCAAAACTTCTGCGTGTTAACTAAACTTCCATGCTTGCGACAGCGGTGTCCATACTGAAGTGCAGTTCAATCGCCATGGAATTCAAATACAGATGGAGGATCGTACGGCCTCAGTGCTGCGTATATGACGAGAACAGTATTTGTGCTAGCACTGACCTTTTTTCAGTGTGCAACCAGGTGTAGTTCACTGAACCACCACCTTGATCACACGAAACGCGTCGGACACTAAGCAACCCTGTTAGCCTAGAAATAATTATTTCTACACGCGCGACACCAGAGCTTAAATTAAATATGCAATGTTTACCTTGTGCTGTTTTCCTCAAACCGAATTCACTGCTTTGTTTACCGTCGACCATACACGGCATAATTAGTTTTGAAAATAATTTAATTATATGACCCATTACTGCTCAGAAAATGAATGCCACAACATTGCAATTACTTTCAGAACGCTGTTGCAATTACTTTTTTTTAATTTTCACTCATGCGCAAAAGTACACTCAATGCAGCTCCTAGAATCAGTTCAGATTTCTCAGTTCAGAGCATCGCAGGGGCAGCTCAGCTTCAAAGTGGGCGTCGAAATTTTTTCCCTTGGAGACAGGGTGCCTTTTTTCCCATGCTGTTGTGCTGTTGCATTTTAGGGCAACCCTGTCTTGTGAATTATAAATGAAAAAAAAGCTTTGGGTACGACTATGTAGCTTTCCCTTTTCCCTTGGTGGCGGCGCACATCGCCACTCGCCCGCGTGTGAAACTTCTCTGGCTTGATGACCGAAGCTTTCCGCGTGTTGATCCTGCTTTCGAGGTGCACGACCCGGCAGACGAGAGATCAAACCTTTCCCGACGCAAATAGCAGTGGTGCGCCCTTAATAAAAGTAATTTCGACCATAATTAATTGCTTTCGTTTCCAAATTACTGCCCAGTAGTAGGACCACCGTCCCATTTGCTGCACCTGCGGAGTCGCTGGCCATGTGGCCCGACAATGCCGCAGTCGCGGACCTCGTCCCTACGATTATGGGCGTGAGGCAGCCTACGATATTCCGTCGTCCTCCACGTCTGCGTCACATGAGCCTCATCCGGATTCCTCTTTTCCTCGATATGACCTCCGCTCCCACCGGTCGCCGTCTCCTCGCCGCCGTTCCAGTTCTCCGATGATCCACCGCCAACACGCCGCCCAAGCGTAAAACTAACGGCCGCATGTTCCGGAGGCAAAAACTGTACCGTCAGCGAATCACTCAAGCCCTTTTCATCTGCCTGTGAATGTTATTGCAGCGTTCGTTGAGGGCGTTGCCATCGAGGCGCTAGCTTACCCTGGCGCTGCAGTTTCCGTACTCAGTCAAAACCAATGCCGCAGACTAAGAAAGGTGACGCATTTTCCTGCCGCTTCACTTCGCACCGCCAGAGCTCAGGACGTTCGTCCATTAGCAGCCTACACCACTCGCTTTCTTATCCAAGACGCTGTCTACAGAATCGGGTTCATCGTCCTCGCCTGCTCATCTCACGACTTCAATCTTGGTTGGGACTTCTCCGTACATCACGCCTTTATCGACTGCGTCCGTAGTCAGCTGGAACTATCGCCACTGAATGACGCTTCCTTGGACGTATCCCGTGTTGTTTCCGCTAATGTGGTCGTCGCAGAAGACACGTACAGCCTTTGTCAAAAGTAACCAGGCTGCCCGTTTTTCTTCTCAGTCGTATATTAAAGCTATTGCGCCAGCCCTCAAGCTCTAACTCTCTGTCCGGTAAGAAGAACCCCTGTTCTCACCTTCAAAGAACTTTTTGGTCTTTAGAGAAGCCGTGAGGGCTGCGTTATACGAATGAGAATCAAACCATGGAGCCTGGTTACTTTTGACAAAGACTGTACGTTCTGCCTTTGTCCTTAGTTCTTGTGCCTCTTCCTTGTGCCGCCCTCTAGGCACTTTACGCACCCCCGCTACGCTGCGCTGACCGGAAATCAGTCTTGCTGCCGTGTTCACAATTTTTGGTGGATAAAGCGCTATTTACGCTTTAAACACATTCTCCTGCCGCTTATTCCGCGGACAACCGTTTGGCAGTGCTCACTTGCTCGATCCTGTTGAAGCCTGCCCTCTCGTTCATCACACTGCTGCCCTCCACATCAGCGTCATTACAACTGTTCCCATCCCCGAATCGTCTTCCCTCGACGTTTAGGAGAGCAGAAAGTTGGGCTAGTTGGCTGATATGCATACTGAAAAAACTGCGCAGAAACACGAGGGCGAAGCAGGGACAAGACAAGGACGAGCGCTACTCACAACTGAAGATTTATTCTACAACACATGCACATATAAATAGGAAAAAAACAAAACGGGCCGCACCAAGCTAACATTTATTTATTTATTTATTTATTTATTTATTTAGTCATTCATTCATTCAAGTTACCCCTAAAGACCCTCCAGAAGCGGGTATTACATTGGAGGGGTGGGTACAATCATATCAGTAATCGCCATACATTTTAACAAATAAGTGTAGCAAAAAACATTAATTAAAACATAAGGCATCACACAAAGGAAAAATGAACACTAACAAAAGCAGCAAACTTTTACACAGTTCCGTCACAGCGAACAAGCTCTTGGAATTTTTTATTGTCAGTTTCTGTGGCAATGACTGATGGCAAACTATTCCATTCAGTGATAGTACGGGGAATGAATGAATTGCCATAAGACGATGAATGACAGTTTGCGCGTTTAACTTTGAAAGAATCATCACGGTGTGGAAAGATGGAATCAGGTGACTGAAACAAATCACTGCGAAGGGATAAGTGGTGATAAAGCTTATGGAAAAGGGTTAAGCGAGCAAGTTTACGGCGATATGACAAATCTTCCAGTTCGGCACGTTTTTTTAATGCTGAAACGCTTGTGAAGGGTGAGTAGTCTGAAAATATGAAACGAACAGCACGGTTCTGCAAGGATTCAATGTTAGTGATAACGTAGGCTTGAATAGGGTTCCAAATGGCCTCAGCATATTCGATTTTAGGGCGTATTAGAGTTATATAAGCAAGTTTTTTTTACATGTATAGGGCCGTATCTGAGGTTACGTTTAAGAAAACCAAGTGAGCGGTTAGCAGATGCTAGGGTGAGGTCGATATGGTGATGCCATGTTAGGTCAAACTGAAGGTGCACCCCAAGGTACTTGAATGTTGATGTTAGTTCCACAGTATTGTCATTTAGAATGTAAGTGGTTGGAATGCGAACTGTACGATGAGTGAAAGATATTAGTTTAGTTTTAGAAACGTTTAATGTCATTAACCATGATGGGCACCAAGAGCTTACTGCGTTCAGGTCATATTGTAGGGATTGGCGGTCACTGTCTGTAGTAATGTTACGGTAAATTACGCAGTCATCAGCGAAAAGGCGAACTCTAGATGTTACACAGGCAGGTAAATCATTAATATAGATTAGAAAAAGCAAAGATCACGCTTCCTTGTGGTACCCCAGATGTCACATTAGCAGAGGAAGAGTTATAATTATTAACTGAGGTGAACTGAGTTCTAGATGATAGAAAGTCCTTAATCCAAGCGAGCACGTTAGGGTGTATATTGAGCTGTGCTAGTTTCAGTAGAAGTCTTTGATTAGGAACCCGATCGAAAGCTTTTGAGTAATCCAGGAACACTGCGTCGACCTGAGAGCCCGCGTTAAGAGACAATTGTAAGTCATTAACAAAGCCAGCTAGTTGAGTATCACAAGAAAATTGCTTGTGGAAACCGTGCTGATTATTGAAAATAATGTTATGATCTTCGAGATAGCTGATGACTTGGCTGTGAATGATATGTTCAAGGAGTTTGCAAACAGTGCTGGATAACGAGATGGGTCGATAGTTTAATGGAGAGGAACGCTCACCTGATTTAAATATAGGTATTACTTTGGCTACCCGCCAGTCATTAGGAATTAATCCGTGTGATAATGACTGCGAAAACAAACGGGACAACACAGCGCTAATGCTTTGGGATGTGTTCTTCAGCAACTTACTGTTGAAGCCAAGGTGATCCGAACTATTAGTTATTTTAAGATTGTTTAATAAAGCTAAAATACCCGTTTCATTAATAACTATTTCAGCCATGCAAATATCATGGATTATATCTAAGTCACGGAATGAGCTAATGTCTTCTTCGGTGAATACTAATGAGAAGGCGTCGTTGAAAACCTGAGCACATTTAGACTCTTTAATTATGACTCCGTCGCTGTCGGAAAGCAAAATGTCGCGTTGAAAGTCACAATTTATGATGCGCCAGAATTTACGAGGGTTGTTGGTTAGCAGAGATGACAGGTCATGATTGAAAAAGTGACGTCGAGTGGATTTCAGTAGTGACTGGTAGTCCTTGTCGCATTTCTTGTACTTTTCCCACGCGCTTAGAACACCATTTTTCACTGCCTGCCGGTAAAATCGCTTTTTCTTGCTATTCGCACGTCGCAACTTCTGAGTAAACCATGGTGTACTGCTGCTACGTCTAATGGTCATTAGAGGAACGAAGTCGTCGATAAGTTTATTAAAAGTACTCTTGAATAAATCCCAGTTTTGCTGAACAGTGCGCAATAAATAGTGATTAATGAACTGGGCGGAAAAAATTTCTAATTCGGAATTTATTTTTTCATAGTTAGCTCTGTTGTAACATCTGATTTGTTTAACAGTCGTTTTCTTTTCGTTAAAAGAACCAGCAATGCGTCCTGTTATTATGTCGTGATCCGAAATGCCATCTAAATGAATAATGTCTGAACAAATATCGGGATTATTTGTTAATGCTGGCAGTAATCGGCAGTCTATAATGTTGGCAGTAATCGATGTGCGACGCGTTGGATTGGTAATAAGTTGCGATCGTGAAAAATCAAGACATCATTGAAGAAACATATTAGCTTCAGTCTCACTCGCTGTGACGGACTGTGTGAACCAGTTTATACTAGGGAAGTTAAAGTCTCCAAATATGAGTAAATTACAGTTATGGAAAAGCGTACATATTTCACACAGAATTCGATTAAATTCAGAAGAAAAGCCATTATTCATGCTAGGAGGACGGTAAGAAGCACCAATAACTATATCAATAGAACAACACTTAAAAGAAACCCATGTACACTCAAGAAAAGAACTAATCATGAGAGGCACAGTTGCCAAATCATCCCTTCTCGCCAAGAGTACACCACCTCCTCTCCGGTACGGTCTGTCGCAACGAAAGATGTTAAAATGTGTCTGGCTGACAAAGACTGAATCATCAGGAATAACATCACTGAGCCATGTTTCGGTTAGCGCTACTAATGATGCGGAGCACGAGTCGATTAGCGAAGATATTGCAACATCTTTCGATAAAACACTTCTGATGTTAGTGTAAAGGAAAGAAATGGTTTTGGGAGCATTACATAACGAACTTTGTGAAGAAAGGAAAGCTGGGATCCGATTTGAGTAAGTGACAGAAGAACGTCATTCTTCTTGCGTGGGGTGCTTATAAACACATACTACGCGATCAGCCTCAGTGTCCCATACATAGGCATCGTTATTAATGTGAAGCTTGTTAAATGCGAGACGAATGCGGTCACCGTCCTTTTTCACGGACTTGGCGTACTGCCAGAGATGACGGCGCTTTTGTCAGACGGCCTCAGAATAATCGCGAGAGATGCTGAAGTCTGCGCCCTTGAGCTTTGAACCGTTACTTAGTAAGGATTCAACATCTTTATCATTGTAGAATTTTGCAATGATTGGTCTCTTCTTACTTGGCGAAAAACGGCCCAGACGATGCGCTCTCACAATCTAGGTTGACAAGACATCAAGTTTGCTGGAGCAAAATCCATTCACGAGCTGCTCAGAAGTATCCCAGGTTTCATCGTCTGTACCTTGGATGCCATAAAAAAGAACATTCGACCGTCTATACCGGTTTTCTAAATCGTCAATTTTGTCTCGCATTTTAGACAATTCTAAATTCGGCCTGAACGGGGACTGAGCAGCTGGCGCCAATTCTATTTTAGATTCCAGTTCAACGACACGCTTTGTTAGTGCATCCAAGTCATTCTTTAGGCTGATATGAATGTTAAGGGTCGTATTCAATGATTACACAACTGTGGTATGGCTAGTTTCCAGCCGCTGGACCGCAAGAGCCGCATTGTCTAGCTTGTCCTCTTGTGCCTTAGTCATGGGCCCAGGGTTAGGCAACGTCGCCACCGAGCAGTAGGACGCACGACACCACGAAAAGGCAAACACCGTTATTTCGGTAACAGGAACTTTCGTACTGACAAACCTAGAAGAACATCAGCGGTGCCGTGGCCCGGTGCGTCAATAAAAGGTGGGCGCTTTTGAGCGGCTGGGTCAGCTGACGCTGTCCCGTGTTGCCGATTGCGTACACCGCAGCGTCCAGAACGGGCAGTGGTGGATGCGGTGATGCGGTGTACTCGGCTGAGGATCCGGTGGCACAATTCTTTGCGGCATCAGGACACCAAGGGAATTGTGGCATATCCAGCCATGGCGGTGCCGGCGTGACAGGAGACAGCTGGCCCAAGAATGATAGCAGCAGCACCTGGAAGAACATCAGCGGTGAGCGTGACATTGTAACTGCGGCGCCGTGGCCCGCAGAATATCACATGTCACCTGCTGTATACACGAGTGATTTAGCCAAAAAGCGGAACTCCCTGTCAGAGAAGCGAACGGAAGTCTGGCTGATGCATTTATCACCGCTGATACGCATATGAATAGGCATATGAATAGGTCCTCGACGTCTTACACAGCGCCGTCGACGCTAACTTGGCACCTACTCAACGAGCTCAACTTGTCGCCATCCTTCACCGTTTCCGTGCTTCGTTTGACTGCCAGCAACCTTCCCTGGGCCGCGCAACAGCTGTTACCCATCGTGTTGACACTGCCACTCACGCACTTTTGCTCCATCCCCCGTACCGAGTGTCAGCCTCTGAGCGCCGCATCACTGGCGAACAGGTGAGCGACATGCTCCATTGCCATGTGATCCAGCCGTCGCATAGCCCATGCACACCTCCAGTTGTCCTGGCAAAGAAAAAAGACTGTTCCATCTGGTTCTGCGTGGGCTATCGCCGTCTGAACAGGTTACTCGCAAGGACGTTTAGCCTCACCCACGTATCGACGACGCCCTCAAGTGCCTGTAGAGAGATGACTTCTTTTCATTGGACCTGCGCTCTAATTACTAGCAAGAACTAATGGCAGAGAACGATCGCCCGAATACACCTTTTGTCACAGCCGACGGGCTCTATGAATTTAATGGCATACCGTTTGGCCTCTGCAAAGCTCCTATCACTTTCGAGCGAACGGTGGACAACCTCCGCAGGGGGCTCAACTGACACATACGCCTTTGTCACCTGGACGATGTTATCTTTTCTCCCGATTTTCCATCTCACCTTCAACGCCTTCAGCCTGTTCTTCGATGCCTGGCCGACGCTGGTCTCCAGCTCAATTTAGAGAAGTGCCGCTTCGGAGCTCGGTACCGCACTATTCTCGGCCACGTCGTCTCCAAGGATGGCGTTTTTCCGGGCCTGGCAGAACTGCGCTCTGTGGCTAAATACCCCAAAACCCTTTTCTGTGAAAGAGCTTCGTAGCTTCATTGGTCTCTCTTCATACTTCCGGCGCGCTTCGGCGAAGAAATGAACTGCGGCGGCTGCGTAGGTATGCCCTCGAGACCAGCAACAAACCAACCGCTCTTGGCATTCACACGTAGCCAGGACCGAGGTGGGCTCCTTTATCTCTCACAGCAGTTGCTGTTTGTCCTGAACATCCTCAGGGAATGCTGATTAAATGCTGAAAACTAATCCAACTCTCCTTAAACCGTTAGCAACGTCGGTGCGTCATGCTGATTCAGCACTCTGAGCCCCAAAACTCTTCAGTGCCAAGACGAAGACAAAACGCACCGTCTAAAACTGATGGAACTTATATACCACCTGCATGTTTGCAAACAAACGAGGTAGCGCTGGAGTCGCTAGCGGGTTCGCAGTAGGGAAGCGGCCAGAGAGCGGGCGTCACGGGAAGGTCCTGAGTGTAGGTTTTCAAGGCTTTTAGGCGTGTTTTCAGTTTCTTCGACTCACAAGAATGGTTCATTCATTGAACTCAGTAATTTCGCTCGAAGTCTCCGGGCTCCGGGAAATAGATCGGCACTGAGCGATGTATATATAGTGCCATGTAATGGTGACTTCAGACCGAAGAGCAGGAGTGCAGCGAAAATGGCTTCTAAACAAAACTCTTTATTTGGGCTGACTTGCGCCCACAATGGACTGGGTCACTCGGCGGCGGCGTAGCAAAAGGCGTGCTCGGCGGTCGTCGAACAGAATGCCTGCCGCTCTCGGCCGTGCTCTTTTTAAAGCTGATAGCGAACTTTCGAGATAAAGCTTGGAAAGTTACAACATCCTGGAACAACGTTCAATCGGCTCCGCCTGGATGCGATCAATCGAGATAAATCTGGGCGCGACTTGAATCCCACACAAAGTGATAAAGCGGCGTGCCGGCAGCTTTGAAGAATGGACAACACGGCAAAGATTCGCGGCAAGGCAATGCGGTTAGAGGTAAACACGCAGCATTGCTGCAGTTGATTTTTACTCTAGACTTTGAATAAAATCCCTGTTTACTAGCCAATGCGACCTTACTTCGGGCAGTGAGAAGCACTGGCATTGTCTTGGCCGAGCAGACGTGCGCGCACCGTCTGCAGACACGCCTGCCGTGCAGTGCTTTGCCAGCTAACCCTGCACTTAACAGCTTAATCCCCAGCACCTCGTTCCAGTGTTTCACTCGACAGTTATAGTTTACCCCCCTACCGAATCGGTTGCTAACTGAGGAGTTTCAAAGACGCAGCGGCTCAGGGCGCAAAATACCACTGGCCTGCAAACTGCGTGTGCTAGACGCAGCTAGGTATGCACGCGATTGTTACCGCGTGCTTTATGGTGACTTTTGCCTGGCATTGTCATGCGATGACAGAAAAAAAATACCGATGACAATGGAACTCGGGCAGTTCCCGCCTGCGGCTGTTTTCTTGCAAACACGCTTGGAGACCACGCACAGCTTCATTAACCAGCTTATGACACATCATGCGGTGTAAAAAGCTAAACGTGCTTACGTGGCCTTTCGCACATGTTAAAGGGCACTCACTGCTGTAAACATACCAGCGTCACCGTGCAAGAGTGGTACAATTTAGCAGACCTCATATGAATCAAATATAATTATACCATTCGAATTAAGAAATCGCCCCAAGTAAATATTCAGTGCAGTGAACGATCCCACATATGTTAGTATAATTTTCACACCCTTTAAAATATGCTGCGCTATCAACAAGACCACATTCGTTGATCGCGGGTGATCCGGCCGGCGTGCCTCGTACACAAAGACGACTTTGGGCGATAATTACGTTCGCAGCCAAATATGCGTTGTTGTTTTGAAGCCAAAAGCTTCATTACGAGGGTCGGAGACGAGCTTCGCGTATGCCGGGTATGCTGCAAAAGCCATATTCTGCGCATGCGCGAAACCGAGTGAAGTCACGCGCATCACAGGTGGCCGCCGACTTCGTAATAAAAAAAAGACTAAAAACAAGCACAGAAACGAGAATAAAAAAGAAATGAAAGAAATAAAATATCACCAATAAAAAAATAACGACAAACAGTGCGCCAGGAAACTCTCATATCTCAGTGGACACCCGAACCGCGCCGTAAGGGAAGGAAAATGAAAAGAAAATTGGTTTTAAGGAAAGGAAACGACGCCTGTCTCTCTCATATCTCGGCGGATACCCGAACCGCGCCGTAAGGGCCTTAAGGAAAATGGAATGAAAGAAAATTGGTTTTAAGGAAAGGAAATGCCTGTCTCTCATACCTTGGTGTACACCCGAAAGGAATGGACAACCACGGTACATGTCTCTAAAGCAACCTTCTAAGACAGCACCGTATTCACTACACGCGCGTCTCCTCCTCCGCCTCCGTAAAGGCAGTGTGTAGACGGCCGAACGCCTCCACCGTTATCGTGCTGCTCCCAGTGCATTGTGCGCCAACTGCGACAGCCGTGTCGTCAATCCAAGCGTAACGGAACCTTTTCGTTTGTATATCCAGGCTTAACCACAGCTAAGCCACTGCCAATTTTTTTTTATTTGCGCAGTGCGAGTGAGCGGAACATCTTCCCCGCTACGCAACCTTTGTTCCATACACTGTCTGGCAGCGTCGATCGAGGCCCATACAGACCATTAAAACGCGGCCTACTGCGCTATTGATCCGGGAAAACCTATCGAGGCCGATTCAGTTTTCCTTTTTGTGCCGCTGCACGGTTCCCACAGTGGTGTAGCTCATCAATACACGCAGCTTCTGCAGTGCGCGGGCACGATGCCGCGGTGCCGTCCTGCCGGTGCTGTGCCCTTCCGTGCGGAAGTTGCTGCTGACACTAGCGCCACCGCATCTTCGTTACGTAGCGGCGTGAAGGAGGCTTCTTGAGACCTCTCCTGACAGATCAAGCATCCGGCATCACCGACAAGCACGATACATACCGGTACTAAGGCGAAAGCCTTAAAGGTGCACTGAAGAGGAATCTGAACTCGTCTTTTTGCCTCGGTAACTAAATCTACATGTTCCGGGTATTCTTAGAAACTTCGAATTATTGCCCAGTGCGGCCGATTTCCCTAACTTAAATCGAATTATCGTCCAGCTGCCTCCTTTTTTTTTAATTCCCCGCAGACGGTAGGAGGAGTCGACCAACGCATGGAGTGCCTTTCAGGCAGTCGCGTGGCGGCTTTGCTTTCGCTTTTATTTTGTTTTTTAGGTCATTCAGAAGCTACAGCGGCAAATTAGGCCCACGGAAATAAAAATACGCCTGGACTCTGCTTTCGCTGATCACTACGTATCACTCCGCCTATGGCAGAGCGGCAAGCCGCCACAGGACTGTTTGAAAGGTTGGTCGACTCCTCCCACCGTCTGTGGGGAATTAAAAAAAAAAAGGCAGGAGCCGGGATGTTTAATCGGATTAAAATTAGGGAAGTCAGCCGCACAGCGCAATAATTCGAAGTTTCCGAGAACGCTCGGAATGTGTAGATCGAGTTACAGCGGTAAAAATACGAGTTCAGATGCCTCTTCAGTGCACCTTTAATAGGCTCATGACTCACCAGCGTGTCCGTTTGAGCGAAATTGTCAAGCGTGTGACGTCACAAGTCAGCGTGATGCGAGCTGCCAATCAAACCTAGTTAACAGCGTGGCACCCCGAATACGGTAGTGTGAGTGAGAAGTTCAAGTGGGTGGTACCATTGGTACACAGATTGTGGACCACCTAAGTGGCGTAGAATGTTCTGAGCGCTATCAAACCATTCAGCGCGTTACGGAGCATAAGATTATTAGTCTAATCCAGTGGCGGTCCCAGAGATTGGTTTTACGGAGGGGGGGGGGGGGGGGGGGAGGGGAGCGGACGAACTTCCGTATATTAAAGAAATAAAAAATAAAAACAATTTTTATTTACTTTTTATTTGTACAACAATTTTCGTGTTTTTTTGTTGAAAAATAAATGGCGACCGATATAGATGTTATACTACCATAACTCTTGCCTTGAATGTAAATGGTTGCGTGAGCAGCATTAATTTCGATGCCCTGCTACTTGTGCTCTCCTCCTTCAAATGGTTCACCTCATAAGTAACACAATTCCTAAATATTCACGCTGATTTCTATCTTTCCTCTAATTTCTCTTCCCCACGCACTGCACAGAGGAGGGCTCCATGCTCCTTTGTTGGGCACAGGCGGTTTAGTAGTGGCCTGTACACTGTGATTTGACTGTGTGTGACTGTGACTGTGTCTTTGACTGTGTTGTGACTTTGGTTTTGTCTTGTTTTGATTATGTTCTTACTTCTCTGATTTTCTTCGTGGTCGGCATTCGGTGCTTTGCTTTGACTGTTACTGTGACCATGAGTATACTGTGACTTATTTTCTTATCTTTTTATTTATTTGGAGGAATACACGCTGTGCTTTGGCTGTCTGGCTGTGAGTGTAACTTTGACTGTGTTGTGCCTTTTGATTCTTCTTTTTTGGAGTTATTTTTTTGGTTCTCTGTTTTTCTCTTAATATTATTTTTTTTCCTTGCAGCATTTACTTCTTTTTTCATTTATCTGGAATTGGCGTTAAGCCTGGCAAAACGTTGCTGGTCCGGGCACCCTCTCTCTTTTAAGTTTTTTTACCTTTTCTGAGAGGAGCAATAAAAGGGTAAAAGGTCGGCAGCTGAGATATTCCGCCATGCTGGGTCCAGCAAGGTCAAAGCACCTGCCCGGGCATTTCACGAGCGCGTTTGGCGGTCTCCATAACTCAGTTCGGGGAAGGGCCTTTGTTCCGCCCTTGGTCCCCTCCTTCAAGGCGGCTGGTCGGCGCGCCTTGTGAAGCCAACAGAAGGGATGATCCCCACACTGGCGTCGCTGTGTCTCATGGTGGGATAGGTGGTAATGGTTCATTTTACAGAAAAAATGAAAAAGGTGAGGGAAAAGATTGTTGCCGGCCGCGGCCATTGCTATCTGATATCTTAGGCACGCGAGCTGCAGCCGGTGGAGGTGAAAGGGAAAGGGAGGATAGCGAGAAGTATAGAGGAGAGCGATAGCAAGAAAGCACAGGAAAGAGCTTTGTACTAGTGCACTGCATGGGCTCGCGGGCCGGGCCGGGACGGGACATGATCTGTTCTGCCGGGCCTGGGCTGGGCCCAGGCCTGAAGTTGCGTCCCCGGACCGGGCCCGGGCTTAAAGCTGCGGACCCGAGTCGGGCTTGGGTCCGTACAGAAACGGCTGGTGTCCGACTATTCATTCACTATTGCAGAGTGAAGTCCACAACTGCGGCATTCGAGCAGAGGCACGGATGAGCTATGGGTTGTAGTATGCACTGAGAAAAAAAACAAGCTTTATTCATTGACTTATTTATTTCCTTATTTCCGCGCCGCGGTGGCTTAGTGGTCAAGGCGCTTGATTACTGAGCCGGGGAACCAGGGTTTGCTCCTAGCCTCGGCGGCCGCATTTCTATTTCGGTGTCAAGCATGACAGCCATGTACTTTGCAGTATCATTGCTCGTTGAAGAAACCCAGGTGGTCGAAATGATCCGGAGCCCTCTGCTTCGGTGTCTCTCACAGCCTAACTCCGCTTGGGCCCTTAAGCCCCAAAAACATAGCTTTTATTTTAGAGCTATATTTTTCTCATGTGAGAGAATTCACAAACTAAAATGCGTTTTGTTCTTTTTGATCAGCTGACCTGAACGTCTCGTTAATGAAATAGCACAAAAGCTCTCGAGAGTTTATAAATCTCATCTCATAACCACATCTATCCCTCCTCGCTTCTTCAGCCTGGTTGTCATGACAGGTGTTTTTCCCTGTAAGTTAACACGTGGTTCGCGCGCTATCTTCTGCTCCACCAGTAAGAGTAAAATTCAACCGGACTTAATTCGCCATTGATCGTTCATCATCTTAAAACACACCTATAGACATGGGTGTCCGGAAAGGGGGGGGGGGGGGGCAAGGGGGGGTGGTCCCCCCCCCCCCCCCCTTGGAACTACGGATATTATTTAATCACTAGTTCCTTTTTGGTGCTAACCTACCGCCGCCCCCATACCCGGACATCGGGTGCCCCCCTCCCCCCTGGAAGAAGTTCTGTGAACGCCCTTGCCTATACACTTTTAGAAATGCATTCGGGAAGAACATATTAGTTTAGGACGCTTATAGTCTTCAAAACACACACCGTGAAATACTCAAGCCTTTTAGCTTTTCGTTTCTGCTGAAATGCGACCAGTTCGGCTATGAGTTCAACCTGTGAGATCGCGTTCACTAAAAAAATGTCATCCCACTGCTTGCTAGGCAGCTTTAATGTTTATACTTCCGGGCGGCAAAATATAACTGATTCAAATTAGGGGGGAATGCAAAGCATTCTATTACGTGCGTATGCAGCCCTTTTTATTTGGCTCCCGGAACTTCTTTGCGCACCTACACGAGATCACTGTCCAAAAGACGGGCCTGGCGAGCACTATACTCTTAATAATTTCCTTCTGGGTTCAAAAGAACCAACTTTATTATTGTGCCCCTCCTGCCAGGGCCCTTCACTGGGCCTGCAGTATGCCCTAAATAAATAAATAAATAAATACATAAATAAATAAATAAATAAATAAATAAATAAATAAATAAATAAATAAATAAATAAATAAATAAATAAATAAAGACAAACTATGGTTTCAGAACCTTCGTCGTTCAGTTTCTTATCGGTCTAGTAGGAGTCTATGTCAGTATATGTCAAGCGTTGCTGTGAAACCGGCCGGGCCGGGCCCGGGCTGGGCTTCACTCCGGGATTCACAGGCCGGGCCGGGCTCGCTAGAGCGATAATTTAGCGGGCCTGGGCCGGGCCCGGGCCGGGCCCGGGCCGGGCTTAGGTCTCAGATTGAGGCCCGTGAGGTGCTCTACATTGTACACTATTTATAAAATACAAAAAGTAATGAAGTTCGCGTCGCTCGCGCGCAAATGTCCAGGCTCTGTCCGAAAATAAGAGCGCGCGAGCGGCCACTGTGCACAATAATTTACAGAAAACGACAGATAGTACGTAGCGTCCTGTCTCGAACTAATCGCGCGCGCGGCTCACTGCCCGAGCGGCCGGGGTGGGGCGCCCGTCCACGTACCGTCCGAGGTAGCACGCGCGGAGCGTTCATGTCAAGCGTGCACAACCTGGCAAAGAGCAAGCGGAAAGTCAAGCCCGCCTGCTCGCCCATGGTGGGATAAAGACACGAATTGGTGGCTCCCTTCCGCCCCGACGAGGTCGCTGGCCACCCCGACCGCAGCTGAATGGCACCGCCGCCGCCGCCGTCGTCGGCGCGCCGGCGCTAAGGCAAGAGGGCATGGCAGAACCCTGATAATTCGATAATAACTACGAATTTTACTCGTAGAACCTGTAGAACGTAGAATTGTGTGAAATAAGAAAGGCGCTAACACAGTGAACGTACAAAGTATAGGACTACTTGGCTCATCACAGACGCATAAGCTTTTCAGTTCTACGCCAAAAATCACATGTCGCCCTGTGAGAGCCCCAAAACGGACGTTCGGGAAGATGTGCAAAGGATTTCGGGTGGGGGGGGGGGGGGCGCGACCGCCCCCTCCGCCCCCCCCCCCTTTAGGTCCGCCACTGGCTAATCAAAGCGTAGCCCATCACAAGGATTCGCACCGGTGACCTCTGGCTCTCCAAATCGTGACTTCTGGAAACTTCAAACGTCCATTATGGTCAAACTAATTGACGTAGGACATTCGAAGTGGTGTCAAGCGATTTGTCTTCTTGCGCTGTATACGTTGGAAACCAAGGTGCAGTATGTCGTAACTCAAAATCGCTTATAACGAGCATAACGCCAATCAAATGCACACAGAGAAGAATCAGAAGCGTTCCAGAGAGCTCAGCAGGATGGCACAAAGGCTTTCGCCTTGCTGCACGTAAGGTGACTTAAGTGCTCTCCCTGAATTTTTTCTCAAAGTACTCTTGAGGAAGCAGCTGAGGCTATGAAGGTAAATGATTTTCTTCATTTTCTTGCTCTGATCCCTATGAAAACGTCATAAAGATGCTGCAAGCCCATTCTGTACACCAGTTATCTGAGTAGCATCTGCGTCGCTGGATATTTTTGCTGAGACACGCCGCATGCTTGCAACGCCGACTTTCTCGTAACACATACAGGGTGCTTCACGTAACGCAAGGTGGAGTGCTTAGCCCAGCGCTATTCAACCTTACACTTGTCGGGCTTGTCGACATACTACCACAGTCGGCGCAACTCTCAATCTATGCGGACGACATTTGCATCTGAGCGGCCGGAGTTCCCCGCCACAATATCGAGTGAGACTTCAAAAGGCGTGAAGTATTCTTGCGACCTACCTCCAACTGCAAGGCCTACAGATTTAAACCGAAAAGTGCTCGCTTGTTGCCTTTACACGCAAGAACATGTCTCATTATACCGTATGCATAAACGGCACAGCTATACCCTACGCAAAGAGCCATCGGTTTCTGGGAGTAATCATCGACCGAAATCTATCATGAACCCCCCATTCGAAGAACATTCGAAGAACAAACGTTCGAAGTGAGGAAAGCTTTCAAGCTCAAGCTCTCCGGACTTGCCTAGGATTGCCGAAATGTGCCTCTACGGCCGCATCTGTACTCATCTGATCCCTACCTACCTAACAGAAGTGCACTGAGGGCACAGTTTCGACACATATCCCAGGTTTTTTCTCACCATCTTGCTAGTCTTTCCACTACCAGGCCGCGCACATCGTTTGCAAACACCATTGATGCCCAACGCGCCATTCTGCCGTCCCAGTTCACACCCGCCTCTAGACCGTCCTCGCCACTTTGGAGCCTGCACAATCCCCGTGTGCCTCTTTCAATACCTGACATCAAGAATAAGACCGACTTACCGCCGACAGAACTAAAGCAAGTCACTCTAGAATATTTTCATGAGCACTATGCAAACCGGGTGCCCGTCTACACCGACGGCTCAGTGACACCTATCAGTTCTTCGGGCTCCTATGTCATCCCCGCAAGGACTACAGAAATTACAGTTAGGACAGGTCACCGCACTTCTTCGACGGGGGCAGAACTCACCGCTCTTCGTATCGTTACTAAACACATCAATCAGCAGCGCCCTCAGCAGTAGTCTATTTTCACCGATTCCAAAGCTGCCCTTCAAGGATTACAGGCTGCCCTTCGCCGTGGAGCCCATGAACAATTGGTAGCAGAAATTCGACAACTACATCACTCCGCCATCAATAAAGGACGTGACATTATCGACATTAGCACAGAGGCATAGCAGGCAATCACCGCGCAGATGAGGTCGCGCGAACTGCTCACCCCGACAGCGATTTTGGGTCAATCCCACTTTCGAGATCAGACGCAGCGGGCAGGTTTCGTGCACTTGTGCGGGACATCACGCTTGCCGCGTGGAATTCCGGCCAATTTTCCAAGTCGCGTTTAAAATCCTTGGACCCATATCTGAAGCTCCGGCTTCCATCCGGCCTACCATGACGTGAAGAAACTTTGCTGTGTCGCCTGTGGCTTCGTGCAGCTTTCACCAACCATTACTCTTTCTTAATCAGTATGGCTGATAGCCCTGCATGTGCCATCTGCGGGTATGTCGAGACTATATCCAACATTCTTTGTGACTGCCCTGCATACAGCGCCGAAAGGAAATCTCTCAGCTGTGTGCTGGAGCGTCTAGTTTTATTTATTTATTTATTTATTTATTTATTTATTTATTTATTTATTTATTTATTTATTTATTTATTTATTCGATACTGTCAATCCCATCAGGGATCGTTACAGGGAGGGCATTCAAAAGTACAGAGGCACACAAAAAAATAGCAATGGTAATTAATCAAAGTACATAAAAAATATGACACGAGATTATACATTAGAAGATACGAATAACAAATAAACCAGAATGAGGAGCATGTGAAATGATTTTGGCCGACAATAATACTACTGGAAATGAAGTCCTCCAAGGCACTACTCCGCTTCTTGCGAACTTCTGGGCTGCATGATAGGCTGTGACTTTAACGAAGGCTGACTTTTCATAGTGACTTCAATTTTCTGCAACTCTCCTTTCTCTTTAATATTTTTATCCCCTCACCCCTCGCCCCCCCCCCCCCCGTGTAGGGTAGCAAACCAATTATTCTTCCGGTTAACCTCCCTGCCTTTCCTCTTATTCCTCCTCCTCCTCCTCCTCACGTAACTTGAACCAAAGATTTAAAAAAAAAAGTGACGCACTGGAGCTGAGTCGAACTAAGTATATTGTTTTCCTTCGTGTGGCGCTCCTCAGAGTTTTTTTTAAATCAGTTTAGTTAATTACCTTATATTAATTATGTAAAAATTTAATAAACACTTTGGTGTCTCTTGCGTTTCGTTGAGTTGTAGAGGGGTTTGCGAAACAACCAATCCAGTTTTGTTTAGCAACATATTGCCTCGTGACTGCTACGTGACAATATCTTCTACGTGGCCCTTTTTTCGAGCATTTGAAGAAAGCCCGCGAAATATGAATAAAAAAGAATATGATAGCGCTCTTACGCTGCCGTAATGTAGCGCTGCAAGGTGCGTCATGTGTGAGCGAAGCGTTCGTGCTCGCCGTCTTGAAGTGAGCGGCCGACACCGCTCTCAGCATAGTCTTCAAAGTGCGTCAGCACATTCTTCCTGAACATGGAAAGCATGCGCCGTGAGCTGCGATAAGTGATAACCAGGCCGTCGGCAGCCAAGACAATTCAAACGGAGCTTGTACTTAACCATCGCCTAGACAAAATAAAAAAGGAAGGAAAAAAGAGTGGAGTCGCATATTACAAGGTAGCCTCCGTTTTTTTTATTATTATTATTATCATTTTGCAGCCCGCCGACTGAGTGGCGGCCGCTCGATTGGGTACGGTCAGCGCGCACGTTCCATTCGTTCAAAACACGGCTGGGAGCGCTGGAATATGGTAGCGCATGAGCGCAGTCACGTGCTTTTTTGTATTTCGCGAGCTTTATTTAAATGCCGGAAAAAAGAACCACGTAGGTGATACGGCTGGCTGGCTGGCTGGCTGGCTGGCTGGCTGGCTGGCTGGCTGGCTGGCTGGCTGGCTGGCTGGCTGGCTGGCTGGCTGGCTGGCTGGCTGGCTGGCTGGCTGGCTGGCTGGCTGGCTGGCTGGCTGGCTGGCTGGCTGGCTGGCTGGCTGGCTGGCTGGCTGGCTGGCTGGCTGGCTGGCTGGCTGGCTGGCTGGCTGGCTGGCTGGCTGGCTGGCTGGCTGGCTGGCTGGCTGGCTGGCTGGCTGGCTGGCTGGCTGGCTGGCTGGCTGGCTGGCTGGCTGGCTGGCTGGCTGGCTGGCTGGCTGGCTGGCTGGCTGGCTGGCTGGCTGGCTGGCTGGCTGGCTGGCTGGCTGGCTGGCTGGCTGGCTGGCTGGCTGGCTGGCTGGCTGGCTGGCTGGCTGGCTGGCTGGCTGGCTGGCTGGCTGGCTGGCTGGCTGGCTGGCTGGCTGGCTGGCTGGCTGGCTGGCTGGCTGGCTGGCTGGCTGGCTGGCTGGCTGGCTGGCTGGCTGGCTGGCTGGCTGGCTGGCTGGCTGGCTGGCTGGCTGGCTGGCTGGCTGGCTGGCTGGCTGGCTGGCTGGCTGGCTGGCTGGCTGGCTGGCTGGCTGGCTGGCTGGCTGGCTGGCTGGCTGGCTGGCTGGCTGGCTGGCTGGCTGGCTGGCTGGCTGGCTGGCTGGCTGGCTGGCTGGCTGGCTGGCTGGCTGGCTGGCTGGCTGGCTGGCTGGCTGGCTGGCTGGCTGGCTGGCTGGCTGGCTGGCTGGCTGGCTGGCTGGCTGGCTGGCTGGCTGGCTGGCTGGCTGGCTGGCTGGCTGGCTGGCTGGCTGGCTGGCTGGCTGGCTGGCTGGCTGGCTGGCTGGCTGGCTGGCTGGCTGGCTGGCTGGCTGGCTGGCTGGCTGGCTGGCTGGCTGGCTGGCTGGCTGGCTGGCTGGCTGGCTGGCTGGCTGGCTGGCTGGCTGGCTGGCTGGCTGGCTGGCTGGCTGGCTGGCTGGCTGGCTGGCTGGCTGGCTGGCTGGCTGGCTGGCTGGCTGGCTGGCTGGCTGGCTGGCTGGCTGGCTGGCTGGCTGGCTGGCTGGCTGGCTGGCTGGCTGGCTGGCTGGCTGGCTGGCTGGCTGGCTGGCTGGCTGGCTGGCTGGCTGGCTGGCTGGCTGGCTGGCTGGCTGGCTGGCTGGCTGGCTGGCTGGCTGGCTGGCTGGCTGGCTGGCTGGCTGGCTGGCTGGCTGGCTGGCTGGCTGGCTGGCTGGCTGGCTGGCTGGCTGGCTGGCTGGCTGGCTGGCTGGCTGGCTGGCTGGCTGGCTGGCTGGCTGGCTGGCTGGCTGGCTGGCTGGCTGGCTGGCTGGCTGGCTGGCTGGCTGGCTGGCTGGCTGGCTGGCTGGCTGGCTGGCTGGCTGGCTGGCTGGCTGGCTGGCTGGCTGGCTGGCTGGCTGGCTGGCTGGCTGGCTGGCTGGCTGGCTGGCTGGCTGGCTGGCTGGCTGGCTGGCTGGCTGGCTGGCTGGCTGGCTGGCTGGCTGGCTGGCTGGCTGGCTGGCTGGCTGGCTGGCTGGCTGGCTGGCTGGCTGGCTGGCTGGCTGGCTGGCTGGCTGGCTGGCTGGCTGGCTGGCTGGCTGGCTGGCTGGCTGGCTGGCTGGCTGGCTGGCTGGCTGGCTGGCTGGCTGGCTGGCTGGCTGGCTGGCTGGCTGGCTGGCTGGCTGGCTGGCTGGCTGGCTGGCTGGCTGGCTGGCTGGCTGGCTGGCTGGCTGGCTGGCTGGCTGGCTGGCTGGCTGGCTGGCTGGCTGGCTGGCTGGCTGGCTGGCTGGCTGGCTGGCTGGCTGGCTGGCTGGCTGGCTGGCTGGCTGGCTGGCTGGCTGGCTGGCTGGCTGGCTGGCTGGCTGGCTGGCTGGCTGGCTGGCTGGCTGGCTGGCTGGCTGGCTGGCTGGCTGGCTGGCTGGCTGGCTGGCTGGCTGGCTGGCTGGCTGGCTGGCTGGCTGGCTGGCTGGCTGGCTGGCTGGCTGGCTGGCTGGCTGGCTGGCTGGCTGGCTGGCTGGGGCTGGCTGGCTGGCTGGCTGGCTGGCTGGCTGGCTGGCTGGCTGGCTGGCTGGCTGGCTGGCTGGCTGGCTGGCTGGCTGGCTGGCTGGCTGGCTGGCTGGCTGGCTGGCTGGCTGGCTGGCTGGCTGGCTGGCTGGCTGGCTGGCTGGCTGGCTGGCTGGCTGGCTGGCTGGCTGGCTGGCTGGCTGGCTGGCTGGCTGGCTGGCTGGCTGGCTGGCTGGCTGGCTGGCTGGCTGGCTGGCTGGCTGGCTGGCTGGCTGGCTGGCTGGCTGGCTGGCTGGCTGGCTGGCTGGCTGGCTGGCTGGCTGGCTGGCTGGCTGGCTGGCTGGCTGGCTGGCTGGCTGGCTGGCTGGCTGGCTGGCTGGCTGGCTGGCTGGCTGGCTGGCTGGCTGGCTGGCTGGCTGGCTGGCTGGCTGGCTGGCTGGCTGGCTGGCTGGCTGGCTGGCTGGCTGGCTGGCTGGCTGGCTGGCTGGCTGGCTGGCTGGCTGGCTGGCTGGCTGGCTGGCTGGCTGGCTGGCTGGCTGGCTGGCTGGCTGGCTGGCTGGCTGGCTGGCTGGCTGGCTGGCTGGCTGGCTGGCTGGCTGGCTGGCTGGCTGGCTGGCTGGCTGGCTGGCTGGCTGGCTGGCTGGCTGGCTGGCTGGCTGGCTGGCTGGCTGGCTGGCTGGCTGGCTGGCTGGCTGGCTGGCTGGCTGGCTGGCTGGCTGGCTGGCTGGCTGGCTGGCTGGCTGGCTGGCTGGCTGGCTGGCTGGCTGGCTGGCTGGCTGGCTGGCTGGCTGGCTGGCTGGCTGGCTGGCTGGCTGGCTGGCTGGCTGGCTGGCTGGCTGGCTGGCTGGCTGGCTGGCTGGCTGGCTGGCTGGCTGGCTGGCTGGCTGGCTGGCTGGCTGGCTGGCTGGCTGGCTGGCTGGCTGGCTGGCTGGCTGGCTGGCTGGCTGGCTGGCTGGCTGGCTGGCTGGCTGGCTGGCTGGCTGGCTGGCTGGCTGGCTGGCTGGCTGGCTGGCTGGCTGGCTGGCTGGCTGGCTGGCTGGCTGGCTGGCTGGCTGGCTGGCTGGCTGGCTGGCTGGCTGGCTGGCTGGCTGGCTGGCTGGCTGGCTGGCTGGCTGGCTGGCTGGCTGGCTGGCTGGCTGGCTGGCTGGCTGGCTGGCTGGCTGGCTGGCTGGCTGGCTGGCTGGCTGGCTGGCTGGCTGGCTGGCTGGCTGGCTGGCTGGCTGGCTGGCTGGCTGGCTGGCTGGCTGGCTGGCTGGCTGGCTGGCTGGCTGGCTGGCTGGCTGGCTGGCTGGCTGGCTGGCTGGCTGGCTGGCTGGCTGGCTGGCTGGCTGGCTGGCTGGCTGGCTGGCTGGCTGGCTGGCTGGCTGGCTGGCTGGCTGGCTGGCTGGCTGGCTGGCTGGCTGGCTGGCTGGCTGGCTGGCTGGCTGGCTGGCTGGCTGGCTGGCTGGCTGGCTGGCTGGCTGGCTGGCTGGCTGGCTGGCTGGCTGGCTGGCTGGCTGGCTGGCTGGCTGGCTGGCTGGCTGGCTGGCTGGCTGGCTGGCTGGCTGGCTGGCTGGCTGGCTGGCTGGCTGGCTGGCTGGCTGGCTGGCTGGCTGGCTGGCTGGCTGGCTGGCTGGCTGGCTGGCTGGCTGGCTGGCTGGCTGGCTGGCTGGCTGGCTGGCTGGCTGGCTGGCTGGCTGGCTGGCTGGCTGGCTGGCTGGCTGGCTGGCTGGCTGGCTGGCTGGCTGGCTGGCTGGCTGGCTGGCTGGCTGGCTGGCTGGCTGGCTGGCTGGCTGGCTGGCTGGCTGGCTGGCTGGCTGGCTGGCTGGCTGGCTGGCTGGCTGGCTGGCTGGCTGGCTGGCTGGCTGGCTGGCTGGCTGGCTGGCTGGCTGGCTGGCTGGCTGGCTGGCTGGCTGGCTGGCTGGCTGGCTGGCTGGCTGGCTGGCTGGCTGGCTGGCTGGCTGGCTGGCTGGCTGGCTGGCTGGCTGGCTGGCTGGCTGGCTGGCTGGCTGGCTGGCTGGCTGGCTGGCTGGCTGGCTGGCTGGCTGGCTGGCTGGCTGGCTGGCTGGCTGGCTGGCTGGCTGGCTGGCTGGCTGGCTGGCTGGCTGGCTGGCTGGCTGGCTGGCTGGCTGGCTGGCTGGCTGGCTGGCTGGCTGGCTGGCTGGCTGGCTGGCTGGCTGGCTGGCTGGCTGGCTGGCTGGCTGGCTGG